>NW_009701233.1:3048-10133 GCF_000703405.1 Apaloderma vittatum
CACAGCTGCTGTTTGCACCCCACAGGCCTCCCTCCTGCAACCACGGAGCCCAGTCTGAGCCTGTGAGGAGCAGCAGGAGCTGTGGATGGAGGTAACTCCACATACCTGCCTGTGCTCCACGTTCCAGCACCTTGGTCCAGCGGCCCCAGACCAGCTCAGCCCCACAGCTGTAGGAGAGATTGTGACAAGAACATGCCAGGGAGTAGATGCTTTTGGCAACTAATTAATTTGCCTATGTAGATTTTAAGAGATTGGGGTTCTTTCTTATGACTTCTTACTGTAAAAGCTAAACTCCCTGCCAGATGTGCCCATGTCCCACTCCAGCAGGACCCTGCACCCAGCCGCAGGCTGCTCTCCCCTGGCTGCCCTCTGAGCCTTGTGTCCTGCCGCAGCAGAGCTCCAGTGCTGTGGAACAGGGCCCTGGGTTTGCCGTGACTCGACCAGCCACACCACCTCCTGCCTTGTCCCCTCCAGTGCTGCAGCAGCTAGGCAGGAGGAGCAGCGGGTTGGGAACTGGCAGGACCGGGAAACCCAGCAGTCACTCATGGAGAGACACCAGGGACTTCTGCTGGGCATAGCCAAGCGGCGCCCCAGGCCAGCAGCCCCAGGGAATCCCCAGGGATGCTCCCGCAGAGCCAGGGTGTTGTCTGCTGCTCCTCTGGGCTCCTGGTGATCCAGTGTGCAGCCAACAGCTCCATCCCGCCCTCCTTGCCTGCAGCCACTTCTCCTGGAGGTGATGGCTTGGCGTACGAAATACTTCCTCGGGTGGGTGGGAGAAGAGAGCACAGCACACGGCTGCAGAAAGAGCTTCAGGCAGGATGGAGGCTGTTCATACCCCAGAGGAGAGAGGAAGTAGAGCTCTTACCCTGCCCAGATAGGGCTCTTCCCCTCCAGCCAGCACTTGGTAGCTGCTCTGCTTCAGCTCATTACTCATCCCCGCTCCTCAAGGTGACAGCTGTTTTGCAGGGAGCTTCACAAGCTGGAGTAACTACTAGAGACTGCATCACAGAAAAAGTGAGGTTGGGAGGACCTCTGGAGGTCTCCAGTCCAACCTCCTGCTCCAAGTAGGGCTGGCTGCATAGTTAGAGCAGGTCACTCAGGTCCTTGCCCTGTCCTTCTGAAAACCTCCACGGATGGAGGTGCCACCACCTCTCCAGACCCATCCCAGGGCTGCAGCATCCTCCCGGGGAAGACGTTTTCCCTTACGTCCAGTCAGTGTTTCCCACGTCACCACCTATAGCCACCTGCCCTTCCCTGAGTCCCTCTGAGAAGATCCTAGCTCCACACTGATCCCCAAAATCCAGAACAACTTATCACAAATATTACGAGCAGAGCCACAAGGATTCCCCATCGCCCCTAAACACCACGAAGCAAATCCCCAGTAAGGAGCAAAGCTGTGGGGATGAGCAGAGCATGTACCTTGCAGCTGCAACAGCCTTCAGCACCCAAGTCCAGCTTTCTGGTAGAAACTGAGTCATAGAATCATAGAACAGTTTTGGCTGGAAGGGTCCTCTTGATTTGAAAGAGAACTTAGCAGTGACATTTGAAATGTATTTGTCAGAATTGTCCAAGTGAGTTTCTAAATCTCATCTCTTCTTGATAAATGCCATAGGATGGGAGATGACTTTCAGGCTAAGTTTTGTCCTGTGCTGACACTGGGTTTGTGATAGTTCACAGCACTGCTTGCAGCACTGGCTGCAGTCCTTGTGCAGGAAAACAAGTGATTCTGTGGTCAAGATGCCAGCTAGCAGCCGTCTTGCCCAGGAAGTACATCAAGAGATCAACACAAACCCTGGCCTGCCAGTTTGTCTTGGGATTTTTCCTTTCGTTGTTGTCTTGCTTAGATCATTTTTCACTGTTTGCCCTTCTGAGCAGCCTACCCCAGCCTTACCTTAAGCTGCCAAATACAAGGTGACCCTGGGCAGGGCTCTCTGGCAGTTCGTCAGCGGCTGTCATGTCCTTGCAAGCTGCTGGGTCTCTGCTCCCTGCCTGCGCGTTGGTATTTGCTGTGCACGCTGCAGCCGTGCTCGGGAGCCTCGTAGCGGCTGGGAAAAAAGTGGCCTGGCCTCGGGCCAGAAGCTGGTGACCTCTGCTGAAGCCCGACGTGGTGCCCAGGTCCGAGCTGTGCTGAGTAGCCAGGGCCCTTCCCTTGGTCTGGGGCAGATTTTCAGCCTCAAGCTGACAGAACCCAACCTGCACCCCCAGGGTTTGTGGCACCTGTGTCTTCCTGGAAATGCGTTGTCATGGCAAACTATCAGCTCCTCCAATTCCCTTTGTCAGGGCAACAAAAGAAACCAGTACCTGCTGGGCTGAGCCGACCTGGATGGGCAAAACCCACCACTATCCAAGGGAATCTAGCTGTCTGTCTGTGGTCAGAGCTGCAAATGAACCAGCAGAAAACCAGGACAAGTCTAACACCAGGCCCTGAGCTATTCCTCCACTTCCTCAAGGTAACCTGGCTGGCGGTATCGGAGCCCAAACTATCCCAAATGCTGCACAGGGGCTCCCTCCCCGCACCAAGATATTTGCTACCCCGCCCAGCAGCAGGGCAAACCAGCCCCGCATGCTTGCGGCGCCCCTGGTCTGAAGGAGAGCTTTGTTTCCCTCAAGCCAGCAGAGCCCCTCCATGACAGCGCATCCTGGCAGGGACACTCCCGGCCACATCCGATACAGGTGTAGACAAAGGAGCATGGGGAAGGTTTCTCGACAAAGGCAGGATGAAGGAATGCAGGGCTCCAACTCAGCAGTCAAGATTAAAAACCATGTTCCCAATAGCTTCGTCACGGAGAAGGTCCTGCAGCTCCTCTTGCACTGTTACGGTGCCCCCATTAGCATCCTCCCCCCTCAGCGGGACGGCAGCTCCCCCCAGGTCCGGCCAAAAACTTCAGTTACCCCTCATCACCCACCAAACCTTCCCAAGGCAGCAGATCCCGCAGACTGGGCATGCACGATGAGCGGCACCAAAGAACAGTCAACACTTGAAGGACAGGCAATGCCAGTGGCATGGCTGGGAGGACGTCTGGTCAGAGCTCTCCCCGAGACACGCAGCAGCACACCACTGCAGCATTCCTTTTACTTAACTAAAACCTACCAGCCTGCAGTACAGAGAAGCAGCTGGTAATTGCCCACTTGGCCATCCCAGACAGCCCCCTTGTCGCTGGGGAGCTGTGAAGCACTTGGGGACCCTAGAGAGCTGCGGGCAGGATCTGAGCAGGCACCCGCCATGCTCTGCCATAGCTGCACTGGCCCAAGGGGCCAGACCCACACCAGTACGTTCCAGTAAAGCTACAGCAGGGAGCCAGGACTGAGCCCCAGTCTGGAGCTCTCTGAGAGCTGCATTAAAATGCATGAGCTGTGCTAGCCCTAATGATGAGCAGAGCTGTCAAACAAGGAGCTTGTCCCAGCTAATTATCTCTAACGAGGGCAGAGTATCCGGGTCCCCGAGGAGCTGGGCAGCAGCTTCCCACTCAGCTCAGTTGCAGGACAGGAAGAAGATAAGCAAATGTCATTGTGCTGGCCTAGCTACAAAATCATTAATTAGGCAAATGTGACCTTCTGTGCCGGTTTGCTCTTGAGAACCTGGATTTGCTGGAGCCAAGACGTACGGTCAGGCTGGGAACACAGCAGCTTTTGCCACCCAACCTATTCCCTGCAGAGACGGCACAGCCCCAGTCTGGCAGCCCCTGACCTCTCGGCCCTGCCACTCAGGGGCTGCGCTGCTTTGACATACTCACCTGGGGGCTCAAATACCCCTGGCGAGGGCTCCGCCCCAAACCCCAGCCCAAAAAGCAGCAGAGAAGTCACAAAATGTCACCATTTAGATTCAATTCACCTCAGCCACCTCACTCACCCCCTAGCACAGCCCTGCAGAGGCTCCGTGCCCACCCAGCAACCACCTCTGCAGCACCTCTCCCCCAAATCTTTTAAGGCAGACTTTAAGGCACTGGGAAATTCCGGTCCTACTTCATTCCAGTGCAGAGGGGACCTGTCACATGCTGCTCCACAAGTCCATTTTCTCTCTCATCACGGGTCCGGTGGCTCAGAAACCAAGCCAGTACACTTGCCCTTATGTGCTAGAGGGGGAGCATTTCTCGACTGAAGATTTGATTAAGGCGAAGTCTCTTCTGGGGGCACACGACAATCCAGAGATACGGCTTCACATGAGGACCACCCTGTGAGCTCTGCATTTGTCCCTCACCTCAGATCTGAAGGGAAACGGAGGAAAGGCTGTTTTCTCTCCAGACAGAAATCAACTGCAGGACACTAAGCTTTCAGATGACCCCAACGACACACAGAGCTGTTCACTAACATGTCATTATGGTAAGAGCTTTTCAGTCCCTGGTTGCCACAGGAGCAAAGGCTTGAACATCCGCTTCAGCTACGTTTTTACAAAACAAAAGGTTTAGGAGTCACCAGCTTTAAATAGAAACAGCACTGGAACCCAAGGGGTTAGAGTGAGCTGTACCATCAGCAACTCCGGCTGGGGAGCTCAGCCCCACCTGCTGGCAGGCAGCCCTTGAGGCAGGGGTTTGGGGTCCTGCTTTCAGGGCACAATCGTCTCTCTTGGAGAAGGCTTGGGACTGGTGCAAGATACAGCACTGCTGTGTCTCGCCGGCCCTGCTATCATACACTAATGACCAACGAGCATCAGAGAGAAGTTTACTGATATTTCCAAAATGCGTATTTCAATTTATACCGTGATCAAGCTCTCAACAGTAGCCAACTGCTTGTGCAGGCAGAAGCAGCACATTACATGAGTCTTAAAAGATGACTTTCAGGGGCCACAGGACAGAATTTCTTCCTTCAGCCTACAGGAACGGTTCCTCACTGAGTCTGGGCTGCCATCAGACTTCAGCAACTGCACCACGCTCCTCATGTGGCCCCTCCCACACCAGCGTGGCTCAGGCAGGAGGCTCACTGAACCCCACAGCTTGATCTGCAGCAGGGGGTTTGTTCCAAAGGTTTCCTCTACTGCTTCTGTACTGCCTGTTCTTTCAGTTGGTTGACAAGCTCTTCAGCGTACACCTTAAAGAGTGGGACAGGGTCCTGAAACAAAGCAGAGGATAAACCACTTAAAAGGAGTGAATCCAGCAGCAAGGGCTAATGGAGAGCCCATGGAGGCAGTGCTGCAGGAGTGCAAACCGTTAAAATCAGAAGATCCATCCGGTTTTTTTTTTAACAAGGGAAGCTGCTATGCTACTCCTCCAGATAGAGCTGCTGCTCAGCTCTGGAACCTTCCTCACAGAGGACAGGCACTAGTATAGGGCATCCATCAGCTTTTCCACTTCTGCAGATGAGACTCCTCTGTAGCTCCCAGGGATCCCTTTCCTTCTAAAAATGCTTCCCCCTGCTCCTCACGTCACCCTGGCCCAGCACTGCCTCATGTAGTCAGTGCTCCTGACCTTCCCCTTCCTGCCACGGCCACAAGGGGAGCCAACAGGTCTGAAGAAACACCACCCAGAGACCCCACCACCCCAGGAAGCCCTTCTGCCCCAGCAGCTCTCTGGTGCAACCTCTGCGTCTCACAGGCCGCAGTGACAAAGGGCTGCAAGCTGGGCAGGCCCTGAGCTCCTACCCACGTGTCCTGAAGCACGAATTTGGCAGACAGCAACCCTCTGGTTGCAAGGATGTTCGTGCAAGAGGGCATTAGGTTATAAGCCAACGTACTTTAACCCAGCCCCAGGTTCTGGGCACCCAAACTTAAATCAGTTTCACAGGTGGCTGCTCAGGAGTCTCA
The DNA here is from genome assembly GCF_000703405.1 of Apaloderma vittatum. Lineage (NCBI taxonomy): Eukaryota > Metazoa > Chordata > Aves > Trogoniformes > Trogonidae > Apaloderma > Apaloderma vittatum. The sequence goes on from NW_009701233.1 coordinate 8,786, forward strand.
CTTCTGTCACTCAGGAGTGCTCAGGCTGTTCAGATCAGCTGGATGTGCAGCCTGATGCAGCTAAGACACCCTGGTGCAAAGCAGTACCTCAGGAACTCACCTTTTTTTCTAGGAGCCTCTGTTTTTCTATCGCTTCTTCTAAACTCAAGCCCACCCACTCAGCTTCCTCTTCTGGGATCACAAACTCCTGTGATAGAAGAAGGAGCAGGTGTTAGAGTCTTTCCGGGTGACTACGGTGTAAATCCTCTCTGTGCCCAACTGCCACAAACATGTGACCCAGTAGAAGCATTACTACAGCCAAGTCTCAATACTGTTCCCTCATTTCTGGCAACCAAAGTCCACTTCTCTTCTCTCCTTTTCCCTTAGTGAGAGTCCTGCCCTCTCTCATCAGGCACGTCCACTGCTGTGCCACTCCTCTGTGTAGTGCTGGGGCTGTTTCTCAGCACAGCTCCAAGGACCACGGGTGCTGGCAGCCACGCACAAAACCAAACTGCACGTGGGGAGCCTGGGCTCCTTGCTGCACCATCAGTACAAATTCTCACTGCTGCCAGCAGTGCCAGCTCCTGCTTGTTTCAGACCCTCAGCAATCTCAGTCAGAGCAAACCCACAAGCTTTTGTCCTCCTGGATGACCAGAAATCAGCACCCCACAGAAAGACAAGCAAATCGTAACAAATGACTTAGATCTTCTCTGGCCATAGCCTTAATCCTAAATTAACACTGGTTTGCACTGTGTCAGGGTGTTATGAGTTTGGACAACCAGCAAACCTCACTGCAGACACCAGGACTCTCACCTTGTATTTATTATAGATAGCCTCTCTCTTGGCTGGATCATCAGGATGCAGCTTAGGATCCCGTCGGGCAAGTCGCAGCAGCATCGTTCGCTTCAGATCCATCCCGAGCTTCGAGCACATGTCAGCTTTTGGAGTCTGGAAAAATAAAACCTCACTTTGAACTGCACTGAGAGACCTGGCTGCTAGAGAACAGAGTCCATCAGCACACAGACAATGCTCGTGGCTTATCCACACGCTGTAGAAGCTCTTGGGATGCGCACTATGGAAGGGGAAAAGATGCCTGGAATCTTTCTGGAGCTTGTTTGATCACAGTTCAGACCTGCACTAACACATTAATAGCCCCTGGGGAAGAGAAGCCGCCTGGCCAAGTCCCGCTGAGAGAGTAAGAAAGTCGAGTGTCTTTACAAATGAGTGACAGAACAAGAAGGGGAGAGTGTTTTTTCTCCTGTTAGTGATGGAACAAAGAGGAGAGTGTCCTTCGTGAATGAGGGAGTCCCAGGATGCCGTCTGTGAGGAGAAGAAAATGAGACACCTGGACCATTAGGGCTATTAATTA
>NW_009701234.1:0-9543 GCF_000703405.1 Apaloderma vittatum
GCTCCGCCTGTACCACTCTTCTCGTCTTCTCTTCTTCTCCTCCTCGCCTTTCCCCTTCTCTTCCTCCTTTTCTCCTCCTCAGCCAGCGCCATGCCCCCGCGCATCCCGGAGCCGAGTTGTGTCGTATTCAGCAGCTCTTCCCTCCCTCTTCATTTATAACCTAAGAGATCCTTCATAAGCTGAAGGACATTTGTTGCAACAGAATAAACTTTTCGTTACTTTCCGAAGCTTAAAAATAATCAAAGAAGACCACAGTCCCTATTGGTACATTTTCCGAATTCAAATCCTCCCCAGGGTGGAAGTAGGGAATAAACAGGGTGAAATCACGAAACAAAAACTCCAAAACTTTAGATTTTCCGGATCTAAAAATAAAGTGCAACGTGAGGTTTAGGCGCCGGCTTTAAACAAAGCCACAGTGACTCCTTGTGCCTGTGCAGGGGGACTGGAAGAAATCCCACCGCCTGCAGGTCACAGCCATCAATCTTGCAGAAGATGGACTGCACCGCGACCTTCAAAGCCTTTTTTATTAATAGTTTATTGGAGTCTGGGAAATTCTTGATTAAATATACGGGAGCTGTAATGGCCCTTTAAATTTATGAATCGAGGAAAATTACTCATCGTGACAGTTACTAGTGCATCGGAGTAGTCTCTAATGACATCTTAAAAATACATTACCACTGATGTAATACAGTTCTATAACAAGAAAAATATCATAAGTATGTCTTTGATAATCATAGCAGCAATGTTGGCCATATTTTGTTAGACCATAGCAAAATGAGGAAAGATTATTTATAGGTAAAATCTCTAGCAGCTATTTTAATGGACACCAAAGAAGTAGGATGCCACAATGCTCTTCATGTCAAGAACTTATTTTTCACATGCAAAAATGTAGATAATATACAAGTAATATTTCTGCAAAAATACGGAGATACGTATACATCCAGTATGTATTACCAGTATAATGGTGATGCACATTTAATAAAATCAAAACTACTCCATAGGCAACAGAAAAGTTCCTTATTTTTTGTGGCCCAGCACATTGCAGCTTTAAGCATCTACAAAATCACATGGATTTCAGTAGGACTGATTTACTATCTAAAGCCACGCAGTGATAGAAACACTGTGTTGATATAAAATTTAAATATATGGGAGGAGCCTGGTGGAAAAGGTATGGAGGTGGGGAATGTTAAGAAATGGCAGTATGGAAATAAATTAAAGGATAGCTCATAAGATGACTACTAAAGCTGATGTAAAGACAATGAGTCAATGAGAGGAATAAATAGGTTAGTTGAGAGGAGAAAGTGTCATGTTAGATGATGGGATGAAGTTTAGACTGGTGCAGAAGCCTTTCCACCACAGTAAACATCCAGTTCTCATTGCCCAAATATATAGACTCACATATAGGGCTTAATTTGGATTTCATTAATGTGACTCTTACACCCCAGTAAATCCACTTACATGCATAGAGTTTATACAGGCATGAGGTCAGAGTAAAGTCCCTTTTTTTTTTTTTTCCCCTGTTCAGTGTTTTGTTCCTCTTGCAAGTGGAGCAAATACCCAGTACATGGGGTTGTCTCCCACATATTTCTCTAACATTTTCTGGCATGGTTTCACAGCACTTCTATGGTTTCTTTACATTCCCCTCTTCTGTTTAGGCAATGACTAGATCACGTTTTCTCTATTTGCTTTATACAACTGCAGGAAATGCCAGCAGTTAAAAGTGATTATTCTGAATGCATTTATGGAGTTATTGGAAAGGTGGTTATAATGCATGTAGTTAATTTAATATATATGCTGCTTTGTGTGTTTTGCTGAACAATGGTATTCTTAAAACCAGTTAAATACTTTGTTAGAAGAGCACAAGACTGCTGTCCATATTTTAGTCTTTTTAAGCTGAATGTAGTTAAAATATTTTGATTAAACAGTACATAGAGCCCAACATGGAAGAATGTGTTTGAGATTCTCAGTTTAGCAGTTATTCTTGGAGAATTTTCCATACAGACTTCTTCTTAGAATAATAAAAATAGTCTATAATTAACATCTGCACACAGAATGCTGGTCAAGAATAGTTATCTTATTTTGTAATAACTATTCTAGGCAAGTGCTTTGTATAAAAAAGCCCTAGAGTTGTGTGGAAGTGCAACATGATTTCAAGATTTGGATACTTAATGATCTCAGTAACTCATAATCAAAAAGATTACCCTCATTTAATTTGATGATACCTTAGATAAGTCTGCATTCTTACACTGCAATGGAATTATTTCTCCTTTTAATGAAAATTCCTGTTGCAAATGTGGAGTGCTGATGATAATCTGGCCTAACAATGAAAGTTTACCACTTTTATTACAGTACCATCAATCTGCTAAAAAGCTCTGTGAAAAAAACAGTTTTGGAAAATAATTTACAAAAGTTCTGTAAAACAGTATACGCCAAAACTTAACTCTTCACTCATTTTTCTTAGCTATAAAACAATGTAAGTGAATACAGATAACGTATATTAAGAAAATACCCCTTTTGGTGTTTTCTTCATTCAAAATTAGTTTTATAAATACTTGAATATTTTACAGACAGGTAAGAGAAGAAGATGATTATGATTCATCTTCTCAAAACCATGCATAGGGTAGGGTGAAAAGTAATGCCCTACAAGAAGACATCTGACTGTTTAATTAATGCTTAGAAGAGGAAGATGTTAATTCCTATGTAATCACTTGAGTATCTGTCACCGTTTACACATACTAAAATAGAAGACAGTCTAGGAGAGTTAATGAATGCTCATCCTTGCACCACCACTAAAAAGAAATGAAAAAAAAAAGTTTAATGAAAGGCAGTGCTTCCCTAGTATATCCCATTCAGGAATAAACCTGACATATCTCAAGTTTACTCAGATTTAAGTAGATCAAGTAGTGTAATCCTAACTTCATGTAGGCAAGTATGTTTTTTTTATTCTGTTGATATGCAGGTGGTATGTGTGTGTGATGATCCGAGAGCAGCTCATCTGTTCGCAGTGTGAAACATCAGTGAAAGCACTGAAGATTACAGTTCTGCGCTACTTCTCCCTTTTCTTCCTGTACTTTCTGAAGTTAATTGTTTGTTGAACTTTTTAGTGTCTCTTAGCTGGTCTATAACAACAGGCAGCCCAGCAAGGTTGCTGATAACTGTGCCTGGTTATGATGAGCAGTGGGGGAAAGATTTAGAATCTGGAGCCACTGAGGAAGAAGGTAAAAGACATAGGAAAAAAGCAGTCCTGTGCATAAGCATACCTATATATTTAATTATACGGAGATTTGGCTTTTGGAATTACATTGTTTAGGGTTTGATCAAGAAGATACCTTTGAATATTTTTCTATATTTAAAGAAGAAGAAACATATTTTTTCCATATTTCTAAAAAGAGAAGCTGTATGTTTGAGGTGGTCAGAGATGCCATTTGAGACTTGATGCCGTAGCCTGTGGGTTAAATCTCAGTACACATCTTTATTTCCAGGTACACCAAACTGTTTTTAGGTATGTTTGTTCTAGTAAAGTGCTGCAGATGGGAGTACATAGCTGTAGAGCGACTGTTCTGATGTGATTCTGGACACGACAATGGGACAAGTTGGTAGTAATCTGTTTTGAAAAACTGCTGAAAGAGATTCCACTTAATTAACTAATTTAATCACGAGATATATATTTCATGTTCTGTTTCGCAAATCTTTTTTTTTTCTGAAACTCATTGATCGATGTGCTGTGTATTTTCCATTGTACCCATGCTACTAGCCTGCAGTACATTGAGTCTATCAACTTAAAAGCCTTGCTCTTTAGTGTGGAGAAGTATCAGCAACCATGTGTAAGTGTGTTGAGAGGCCAATATCTACAATTTAAGGGATAATTTTTTTCTTTTATAATTTTAATTATCACCACACGTACCTCTTTACAATGTTCTGGGGTCTTGCTTTAAGAGTTATCCAGTCCCGTACTTCCTGTAGGCCTTGTCTCCTTTCTACTTCGGTGGCAATTTGTTATTTTGTTTTGCTGCTCCAATGTATATTGTTTTAACTCCTATCTGGGGAAAAAAAAATATCCGATTTAGCTAGCAGATTATCTGCTTGGTTTGTATGTTGAAAACAAGCAAAAAAATAATTCAGATATTCTTTTTTTTCCCCATGAGGCTGTTTTTGATGGCTGTTTAAAGATAGACTATGCCATAGATTAGTTGCCTTGCTGTAATAAGATGGACTAGAGTGCTGTGACAGAACACTGTATCTCTATTAGACTGTTCAAATATTTCATATCTAATGTGTCAGCTGAACTTGAACCAGGAAAGCCACAAAATGTGAGGTTACAACAAGATAACAGTAATACAAACTACTCTTTTTCAGTGTTTTTTTTTTTTGTGTGATTCCTCCCCCTCCATTTTCTGGAATGTCTCATATAATTTTATCTTTAACTTGCAAAGTACAGTATTAATGCCATTTTTTTAAACTGAATTTGCAAGATTCCTGCCACTAAGTAGACAGCTTGGTAGCAATCAAAGGTGCATTTCTAAAAAAAGATCCACCAAATTGGATGGTATTGTAGAATACTTCCCAATTCAACATAAGCAGATTGGACCATGATTAACCATGATGCTGATGGTGGTAGATTCAGAATTATTTTGCCACAGTGTTTAAAATGCTTTGCTGCCCCATGGCGGCATGAAGAATACAGCTTTTAGGATGTAGTTACACACCATGTTGTCTTCCGTGGCAATAGCTGCCTCCGGCCATGGATTGCTGCTACCACTTGTGCACAGAAAGGAGCATACTAAGCTGTACTTTAAGCTGGGTCACTGAAATAACATGAAAAAACATAATCTTTCAGCAATACCGATCCTGTAATTCATCACTTTGGTGATTTTGTGTTCAGCGCCTTCGACAGCACTGCTGCTGTTTGTCTACCTAGAGGGTAAGTGATGAGAAACAGCTGAGAACAGCAAAGGGAGCTGCAGGAATTTTTAAGCCCGTTTTGCTTTTGAAGCAATCTGTAAGTGAGCTTAGACCTGGCTTTGAGACCATCACGGTTTGTCACTTAGGCATTACTACTGGTTCACATGCTATGGCATAAGAGCAATTACAGGGTTCCCATTACCTCATCAGAGGGCAACCTCTAATTTTCTGCCCATTACAAAACAGCAGCTAGAGTTTTCCTGAAAGCCAAAGGGCTTTATGTAAACCGATACCTTGCAATTGTTCTTGGACAGTTTCATTACCCTTCTCTTTTCCGCACCACAAATGTGCTCAGTGAGTGGTGTGACACGCTAAAAGCTGCTGGACTCCAGCAAAACCCTTCCCAGAGTACTTCTCAGCTGGAAGGCTTTTGTCTTTTGGCATTGAGGGATCAATAGCTGGGGGATTACAGAGGGCACATACGTCCCCCGTCCTGAGCTGCTGACAGGGACAGGTTTCGCAGATGAGAGTAACCCTCAGCTGGCCCTCGGCTCAGTCCATGGTGTCTGAGTGGACCCAGGGGGTTTTACCCTCTCACAGAAGCCTCACGTAGTCAACAGACGTTACAGCTGTGAGTCAGCTATGGCAGCATGAATCAAAAATAAGCTTGAAGACTGAACTTTTTAATTAACCCCAAGTTTCTGCTAGTATTATTTCTCTTGTCTGCTTTTGTACACGTAGAGGTGTCAGCTGAACCCCAGGTGAAATTTGCAGCAACTTTGGATATCTTCTGATTTCCGCTGTGGGGTAAAGCTTTGCATTGTCACTCTTGGCTGAGGTCTAACAAAAGGCAGAAGGCTACAACCGAGCTCCTCCTGTCATCTTCAGCATGTTACAAGCCCCAGGTGGCTTTTTATCTGTGTTGTGCTTCCAGAGCAACACCAAACAAGTGGAAGGGGGACCAGATACTCTACTGCTCTTTTTTTCTGAAGATTAATCTGAATAAAAAGCAGTAATATTTGTACCAAAGAAGATTTATAGATTAGGAAGTGGCAATTAAAAACAGAGAGACTCATAATAAAGTGTGCAGTATCAAATAAGGCTTTGCTCCTGTCATTCAAGACTTCTTCAGTGTGACAGAATAGGGTTTGTTTCTGTCTTTCATTGTCCAGACATTTTGAATTTATCTTCTCACAGAGTAAAAATGTTCTTTTTATACCCTACAGACCATAGAACCATAGAATGAGTTGGGTTGGAAAAGATGTCAAAGATCATCTAGTTCCTGCCATGGAAGTGACATCTCCCACTAGATCAGGCTGCTCAATGCTCCATCCAGCCTGGCCTTGAACACTTCCAGGGATGGAGCATCCACAGCCTCCCTGGGCAACCTGTTCCAGTGCCTCACCATCACCAGGATAAAAAACTTCCTTATATCTAGTTTAAACCTATGCTCTTCCAGCTTCCACCCGTTTCCCCCCATCCTATCACTACAGGCCCTTGTAAAAAGTCCCTCCTCAGCCTTCTTGTAGGCCCCCTTCAGGTACTGGAAGGCTGCTCTAAGGTCTTCCTGGAGCCTTCTCTTCTCCAGGCTGAACAAGCCCAACTCTCTCAGCCTGTCCTCATAGAAGAGGCGCTCTAGCCCTCTGACCATCTTGGTAGCCCTCCTTTGGACTTGGTCAAACAGCTCCGTGTCTTTCTTGTGTTTGAGGTTCCAGAGCTGGACACAGTAGTCCGGATGGGGTCTCACAAGGGCAGAGCAGAGGGGCAGAATCACCTCCCTCGACCTGCTGGTCACACGTCTCTTGATGCATCACAGAACACTGTTGGCTTTCTGGGCCACAGGCGCACACTGTTGGCTCACGTTGATCTTGTCATCCACCAACACGCTCAAATCCTTCTCCCCACTCATTGCCCAGCCTGTATCTGTGCTTGGGATTGCCTCGACCCAGGTGCAGGATCTTAAACTTGGCCTTGTTAAACTTCATGAGTTTGGCCTGGGCCCACCACTCAAGCCTGTCAAGGTCCGTCTGGGTGGCATCCCTTCCCTCCAGCGTGTCAACCGCACCACACAACTTTGCGTCACCGGCAAACTGACAAAGATGTGAAATAGTACCAGTCCCAGTACTGATCCCTGAGGAACACCACTTGTTACTGGTCTCTGCTTGGACATTGAGCCATTGACCGCAATTCTTTGTGATCTTTCAGCCAGTTCCTTATTCACCAAGTGGTCTATCCTTCAAATCCAGGTCTTTTCAACTTGGAGATCAGGATGCCATGCAGGACAGTGAACTTCGTTTTGGTTTACTTTTTCACTCTTCAGACTGAAAAAATTATGTGATGTGATCTTTGACCGCATGTGGTTCCTCATGATTCCTCAAGCCATAGAATAAAAAGTCAACAGAAAAATTGGTATAGTTGAGCTACAGTGACATAATAGTAATAGCATTTTTGTGTTTTCTCAGGATCTTTCACCTCAAGGCTATAAACTGTTTTCCACATGCAAGTATATAGGCTACAGTAAGTCTGTTCATTAAAAAATAACTTGTATTTAATTTGTTTTTAAAAATGAGGCAGGATGACTGTCTTGCTGAAATTCTTAATCTTTCAAATAATGTAAGGAAGGGCACAAATAGTTACTGTACGCACACCTGGTTTTCTGGATGAGAGCCTGGGTGAGCAGGGAAGCCAGTGCCAGGTACCAAACCAAGAGAAGCCAGCTGTCCCGTTGTTCCGCAGACGTGTTTCCACAGTGGAAAATTCTCTGTCTGTTACCAGCACTTGCCAGCATTAACACCTTTTTTTTTTTTTTAATGCTGAGTTTAATTACATCCTGTAGCTCTTAATGGCACTAATTCAGTGTAACTATTTGACATTGACATTCTTGATGACTGCTGTTACACCTGTGCAAACTGGGAATTGAGATGAAGACAACCATCAGGTAAACTGCAAAGCATCAAAACAAAGTCGCGGATCATTTCACAATTTTTAACAAATTTTCAATGCAAACCATAGTTTTCTTACAGGGCAAGGAGCTAGATTCTGCTTAGCTTCAATCTTTTAGGGAAGAAGTACAGTAGGGAGGTATAGTGGATTGACCCTGGCTGGATGCAAGGTGCCTACCAAGCTGCTCCCTCACTCCTCTCCTCAGCTGGACAGGGGAGAGAAAAATATGGCGAAAGACTCGTGAGTTGAGATAAGGACAGAGCAATCACTCAGCAAATATTGTCACAGGCGAAACAGACAGGACTTGGAGAAATTTGTTGAATTTATTACCAATCAAATCGGAGAAGGGTAATAAGAAATAAAATTAAATCTTAAAACACCTTCCTCCCCACTCCTCCCTTCTTCCCAGACTCAGCTACACTCCCCATTTCCTTACCTCTTCCACTTGAGCAGTGCACGGGGACGGGAAATAGGGATTTTGGTCAGCTCATTACATGTTGTCTCTGCTGCTCCTTCCCCCTCACAGTCTTCCCCTGCTCCAGCATGGTGTGGGTCCCTTCCACAGCAGACAGTCCTTTACAAGCTTCTCCAACGTGAGTCCTACCCACAGGCAACAGTTCTTCAAAAACTGCTCCACCGTGGGTCCCTTCCACAGGGTGCAATCCTTCAGGAATATATTACTCCAGCACGGGTCCCCTGTGGGGTCACAAATCTTTCCAGCATACCTACTCAAATGTGGGCTTCTGTCTCCATAGGCTATAGGTCCTGCTATGAGCCTGCTCCAGCATGGGTTTCCCATGGGGTCACAGCCTCCTTTGGCTATATTCATCTGCTCCAGCATGGGTCCTCCTGCAGAGGGACAACCTGCCTCACTATGGTTTTTTCCATGGGCTGCAGAGGACTTTCTGCTCTGGCACCTGGAGCACTTCTCCTTCCTTTTTCACTGACCGTGCTGTCTGCAGAGTTGCTTCACACATTCTCACTGCTCTCTCCTGGCTTCTGTTGTGCAGGATTTTTTTCCCCACTACTGGGCTTGGCCTTGGCCAGCGGTTGCCAAGCAAACCCAGTACAGGAAACCAGTGATGGCAAAGAAGAGTTGGCATCAAGGAGCTTGTTGGCTTCTGTGTGGCGTGGCCTGGCCCACTGCTTTGCCATGGCAGGGAGCCAGGCACCAGAGTCACTTTCCACCACCATTAACATTTTTGCTGTAACCTCAGTATTTCATGTTTGTGATCCTCGCACCCTAAGGCCACCCAAAAGACAGAATCATAGAGTGACTTAAATTGGAAAGGACCTTAAAGATCATCTAGTTCCAACCCCACTGCCATGGGGGGTTGCTCAAAGCCCCATCCAGCCTGGCCTTGGACACTTGCAGGGATGGGTCTTCCACAGTTTCCCTGGGCAACCTGTGCCAGCGCCTCACCACCTGCACAGTAAAGCACTTCTAATCTGTCTAATCTGAACCTACTCTGCTCTAGTTTAAAACCATTGCCTCTTGTCCTGTTGCTACACACCCTTTTGAACAGTCCCTCCCCAGCTTTCCTGCAGGCCGCCTTGAGGTACTGGAAGGCTCCTATAAGGTCTCCCTGGAGCCTTCTCTTCTCCAGGCTGAACAAGCCCAACGCTCTCAGCCTGTTCTTGTTCCAGCTCTCTGATCATCTTTGTGGCCTCCTCTGGACCTGCTCCAACTGGTCCACA
>NW_009701234.1:9640-9855 GCF_000703405.1 Apaloderma vittatum
CTGCTTTTGATGCAGCCCAGGCCACGGTGGGCTTTTTGGCCTGCCAGCCCCCATGGCCGGCTCCTGTTGAGCTTTTCATCAACCAGCACATGCCGAGTTCGGGGAAGACGTTACTGCTCAGGGTCTCCAGGGCTGTTGAGGCCGCGGCAGCAACGCGTGGCCTCCGCAGCGCAGCGGAGCTAACGCGTTCCTAACGGGACCTCTGCAAAGAGAGT
>NW_009701235.1:0-7005 GCF_000703405.1 Apaloderma vittatum
CTCGGTAATTTCTAGCCGCTGCTTAATTTAGCTTGGGTCACCTCGCAGGGAGCTGGGGTAGGGGGTCATTTCCCTGCTGTGCTGCGGTATGCAGCCCCCCTGCCCCTCCCCATCACCTCCCACCCCTTTGCTCCACACCCTTCTCCTCTTCAGAGATTCGTATCAGGGATGTCGGGGGTGTCCCTGCTGCACCGACCCGCTGGAGGTGGCACAAGGTTGTCTCCCCCAACCTCACCAGTCCTAGGACCACCTCACCCACTCCCTGCTCTGACCCAGCTCCAAAAGCACCTCCCGGGCGGTTAAAGCAGCTCTTGAGAGAGCAGCAGGAGTTTCTCCTGGTTGCACAGCTTGTGCCCAGGTGGTCTGTTTGGTTGGCGTGTCCCCTGGGTCATGACGATGACAACCAGCAACACCCAGGACTATGCCCAGGATCTTCCCGAGATGTTTAAATTGCCCAGGACCATGCCCAGTATCTTCCTGAGATGTTTAAATTAAATTTCTGGGCAGGAACTGACACTCAGCATGGGACAGGCAGTTGCAGTTTGCATTTTGCTGCCTGGTTTGGGAGCGCCACGTTACGTGCTGCACTGGACCAGCTGAGCTCCGTAACAAAGGACACTCCCAGGTTTTCCTAGGATAGTTACAGCCACGATATCTTAAGGAAGGTGGAACTGACTTCTCTTGGTTTCTCTGGGAAGACTGGAGCATGCAGTGAAGGACCTGTTTTGCAGGCAGCATGGAGGGAGAGCTTGAAACGCAACTGGCCACTGGGTCTAAGATTGCCTGGTTGCCTCTGGCTGCTAAACCCTTCCCCGTGGAAGGAGCTGGCAGGAGCTGGAGGTGGTCTCTCCACATCCCCAGGCTGTTGTGTTGGTGTGAGAGTATTTCTCTCCATAGTCCGGGCAAAAAGATGTCCAGGAATCAACCCCATGGGGTTAACTCATGCTTTGCATCAAGATGTTGAGGCCGTGGTTTGTGTTGCAAGTTGATTCCTCTCCCCTTCTTCTCTGCTGTAACACTTCATGAATCACTCTCTCTTCCCATGAGGTGAGGGGCTACAAAGTCCCAGTGGTGGCGATGTAAAGTTCTGGGATGATTTTGCAGGTTTGGACTGAATTTTGCCAAGGCTTCAGTCAAAACCCCCATACCTGTGAGACCCTGTGCAAGTCTTCCCCCTGCCCCATGTCTAAACTACCCCAGTGACAGCAAGAAGAGGGATAAAAAAGAGGGATAAAACCAGGACAACACTTCCCTTCCATTGACCCTCAAATTGTATTCACCCATGGCTTTGCGACGTCAGAGCTCTGACAATTTCTGTACGTTTGTCTAAATCATGTTTAACATTTAAGTCATGGTGATGGGCCAGCGACAAACTTACTTTCTTCCTGATCTTTGTGCAGAAATCTGTAAAACCAACACCTGGGGCCAAAACCTCTTCTTGGGCTTTTTGGGGTGAGACTGGAGCAACTTCATGGAGTTATAGTATCTCCCCGCCGACCCCAACATTTATGAGATATGAATTGAGCGCAGGGATTAACCTCTTTTCCAAGGCAATATTATTTCTAACTCATTTCCCCTCCTCAGAGCAGTCGATTCATCTCGCCTCCCTATTAAGTTTCCACAGACCAGGGGCTGCTGTACAGGGTTTCAGTCTTACGCTTGCTAACTTGTGACTTCGCAATCCTTGGGTTGCCATGGAAAGGATTATGCTGTGATTAATGAAGGCATTGTCAGCTCGTAGGTTTGTTGGTGGTTTGTTGTTGTTTGTTTGGTGGGTTTTTTTCCAAAGCCTTTCCTGAAGCTGCAGAGAACAGCTTCTAAAACTGGCAGAAAGGGAGAGGTGGCTTCAGGCACGCAGTCCCAGCCCTGTTTTAGGTTATTTGCACCAATCCTGTGCTGTCAGGTAGCTCTGCTCATTGCCTGATGAGCTCTGCTGGTCCTTTTTGAGGAGAAACAGGGAATTCTATTGTTCTCTTGGGGCAGAGCCAAAGTTTTCTTGCTCCCGAAGCAGAGTGGGACAAGTGTCACCGTACCAAGGGGCTGGCAGGATGCGGAGGCTTTATTGCATAGGGGAGATTTTGCACTGTGAAATGCTCCTCTCTACTAGGGAAGGTGCAAGGAGAACCTGATAGGGGATGGACTGGAGTGTTTGTGACTGTCTGGTCCTCCAGCCAAGCTGCTAGGTAGAGCCAAAAATCTTCCCAGGACAGGACTGCTCCATCAGCACCTGTGCTTAGGCTGTCCATCCAAAACCAAAAATCTTTGGGGACCCCTTCGTTAGCTTAGTTCTTCCCAGCCTGAGGATCTAGCTGGGTACCAACTCCCACCTCAGCCTGTATGGGATCTGAAAACTGAGTGCTTGATGCCATTAGTAGTCTCAGGACAACTGCAGAAAAGCGTTGAGCTCTCCTTGGACCTCAGTCCGAGCACTTTTCTTCCACACCATGTTTGTTCAGCAGCTGCCATCCCCTTTCCTGCATTTACCCTGGTGTAATAAAGCCAACAGAGAACAGGTTTGAAGCAGAGAAGTGTTCGCACAACCTGATGTCTCGTACCCCTTATCGCAGAACCCAGGATCCTAAAAATATTGAAGATTTGAAAAAGCACTTGGACAAATCTGTGGATGAAAAGCCTCTCAAAAGTTATAAAATACACACAGGGAAGACAAAAGCTTCCCTTCTTTGGCTCTAGAGGTTCTTGAGCTCCAAATTATTGGTGGCTGGGGGAGCATTATGGAGCAGTGCCGCTGAATCTTTGCCCAGCTTTTGCAATGCTCACTGGGCACCCTCTGTGGTCCACTGACAGAGAAATGCAATAAATGGGGGCCTGCTAGCAGGATCCAGGGTGGGCGTTTTTAACGTACAGCTCATGCTTCCACTCATTAAAACTTTTTCACGCCCTGAGTTCCTCCTTGAAGTGGTTCTTCCGAGACATCTGCCTCGTTGCTCTTCTTAGTTGTCCTGCTGCAGCCAAGGTTAGTTGTCCGGCTGAAGACAAGGTGTCAGCCTCATGTGCTGTGTATCATGCACATCAAGGAAAATAAAGCCTCTTCTTTTTTTCTGTGAAAATACTTTCGTGTTGGCAAATACAGAGAGGGGCTTAATGGGATTTCTTGCCAGTTCTGTCTGAGATCTCTTGTAGGCTGTTAGGGAATCTCCACAAAGCTGGTGACGCTCTAGATCACTGCTAGAAGGTTTGCAGGTGGTTTCCTGTGAATCCCACACTGTTGTTAGGCTGAGATTTGCTTGGCAAGTCAGGAGGATGATTTCCCATGTGCCCAAGTGTGTGTGGGGAGTTTGAATTCATGCCGAGGCTGGGAGAAGAAAATGTTTTGCCTCTCAGTGGTACCAATTTCCCAGTCTGGTCAAAGGTCCCACTGAGCCCAGGTGGGACCAAAGAGATTCACAACAGCAGAAAGGGAAGGTGGGGGTCACCCACAAGCCATAGCACCCCACATCAGCAGGGGAGGGGGCCCCTTGCCCAGCGGAGGCAGTCGGAAGGACGCACAAACCTCTTGTGTTAGGATCCAGAGTGTGGGTTGTCAGAAGTTGAAGGAGCCCTGCAAGCTTGGCCCCAGAGCACATCAAGCTTCTGCCTCCCACGTCTGAGCCTTTGGGTGTTTTCCAGCGTCGGCAGTGGTTACCGTTACATCGTGCCACCCCGGCTATTTCTGTCCTGCTTCCTCTCATCCCTCAGCTTTGCTGGATCAGCGCCATCGAGGCCAGCAGATTTACCCTGGGCTGAGACGAACTCTAGAAACTCCACACACAAGCTGGGTTTGCCTCTCCTAAGAGCCTGCAGCAGAAGTTTTTGATCTAGAGAAACAAAAGGGGGTGGTCATTTTATCCGTAACCTCCATGCAGGAGCCTTCCTGAAGCCCATGGAGAAGTTGCGTGCTCCTCTGCTCAGCTTCTTGGCTGGGTTTAATCCTGGTGGAAGCGCAGAGACAGGATAACCCGGACTTTTGTGGTCTGGTTTTTGGAAGTAAAGCCTGAAAATAAGGTCAGGCATAGCTGACTTTATGTTGGGCTCAGAGCAGCCTTTGGCACAGAAAACATCATGTTGCTGGAATAACTCCACGAGCCACCAATGGTGTTATCAATAAACCTCCCAAACGTGCCAGGCTGGTGGTGCTACAACATCCACGATCCAGAAGAAGGATGGAGAAAATATTTCCAACAGCCCTTTAGGATTTCCTTTCATTTCTCCAGGCTTTCAGAGCTACTAACTACCTCAGAGCACTCGAGATCCCTCCCAGGGATCAGGATCCGGAGCAGGAACTATTAGAGCTTTTATGTAATTCAGTAAAGCGGTACATGGAGACTTATAAACAATTAATGAGCAGGTCAGCCCAATCTGCTGTCACTCCAGGGAGGTCTCTCAGAGTATGTACACTGCAAGGACAGGTCCTTGTCCCCTGGGGAGGAGAGTTTCTGAGAGTGCAGCTGTGTTTCTCCAGCAAGGCACTGAGATCCTGCTCTCCTCACTGCTAAATCTCATGCCTGCACCCAAAGTTTTGGGCTGGGAGAGGCGAGAGAGGTGTTCCTGGCCAAATTGAAGTGCGAGGCACGTCAGCTTGGAATACCATGATGGGGCAAATCAGGACTGCGGCTCTTTCAGGTTAATTGTACCAGTGCTCATTAAGGTGATGGCTAACAGGCTGAAAGCTGTTTGAGCAACCTTAGAAATAACCCTCTGGCTCTCTCCCAGTGCCCTCTTCTATCTGTTTTTTGTTACTCTTTGGAATAGTAAACCAGGTCCTGTCCTCCCAGCGCTGAGCTCAGCAGTCAAGGAAGATATTAAGTGAAAAAAAAAATAGGCTGGAACAAAAGTCAAGCTTTTCAGGTGCATCTGTGATGTTGGACTCAGCCAAGGGAGTGAGACTGGTCTCCAGCCAACACCCATTTCTTCTGTGTAGCTGAGAGCAAATCACAACTAGCAAGAGCCACCCCCTTCCTCGGAGGAATATCTCAAAATACCGCAAAGCAAGGGTGGGAACAGAGCGGCTCGTTAAAACTGGAATCAATTAAGTAGCTGATTAAAGCTGACTTGCTCATCTGGTCTGATTTCCATAGGAAACGAGGCCTGTGTGGTCACACTGCCCGTCTCTCGAGATGTGTCACCTAATCACGGCAGTTTGTCGACCAAGTTCACTCCCGGTTTGACAGAGCTGTAGCAGGGAAACAAAGGTCCCAGGCATTTCATCAGAATACACAGGCGAGGGTGGGAGGAAACTAACACCCTGCAGCATGATGCCGGCTCCCATCGGACACCGGAGAGACCAAGTAGGGCGAGAAGTGTGTCCTGGATGCCCTACCTTCTAGAAAGCCTTCTTGGGGGGGACTATACTCTACTGACCAGCAAGAAATCTTATTGTTTGGAGTTTCATGGTTGTCTATGAGGCTTTTGTTAGCTTCTATCATTATTTCTGGCTCTGCTCTTCCCCAGGTGGGAACTTGGTGTGGAGCGAAGTTGCTTCACCTCCTGGAACCTCCAGTTCTTCCGCTCACCCAAGCTGCTTGGGGATGCACTGAATTTTGCTTTATGCCTGTGAAACATCTAATGTATAGAATGGGTTGGGTTGGAAGGGCCCTCAAAGATCACCTAGTTCCAACTCACTTGCCGTGGGCAGGGATACCTCTCACTAGACCAGGTTGCTCAAAACCTCATCCAGCCTGATCTTGAAGAATTCCAGGGATAAAGCATCCACAACTTCTCTGGGCAACCTGTTCCAGTGTCTCGCTGCCCTCACTGTAAGGAGTTTCTTCCTGATATCTAATCCAAATCTAACCTCTCACACACGTTTTGGTCTAACTCTGCTTTGGCAAAAGACCTATAAGCGTGACTTCTGCTCAGCCTTGAGAGAAGGCAGCATCCCATGTGCTGAAGCGCATCTCAACACGCTACCAAAATGTGAAGAGCAGTAGATGGAGCAGCAAACAGCCCCCGTGACTCAGTTTCCCCAGCTGCAAAATTAGTATGACATTTTGCATGTGCAGCCAATGAGTCAGGGAGCGTCTGTCCCCTTTTTGTTCAGGCTATTACAGGGCTGATGTCTCCAAGCGCTGCGTGATGCTGCCTTGAGGGATGCGATGGTGATTGCACCAAAGGCACCCTGGAAGGGTAGAGCGGAGTCTCTTCTTAATTTGTAGAGTCCCTGCTCAGGCAAAACATCCTCTGGAGTTGTCAGGAGTCTCAGCAGGGTAAAACAGGACTGGTATCTTCTGATTTGAACCCACTTAATCCTACTAGTCCCTGCCTTTGGAGGCTGCCCTCAGACTCTCTGAAGGGCCGTCCTGAACTTCTCCAGGACCACAAGAGATAAGAGGATAGCGTCGGGGCAGGCAGAGGAAGGATTTCACTGAAAATCCCAGCAAAGGAGAGAAAAAAAGAACCTCACAGGATTATAACAACTTGCAGAAGCCCTGCTCCAGCCAGCACTAATAGCACTGGAAGGAGAGAGACCATTAGGGACCAGCACGGGCTGAGGGTGACACAGCCGCTTATTAGGACAATTTATGGACAGACAAGAGCAGGGCAGCTGCCTTTATTAAAGACATTTTGATCTGGAGCCGCAGGCACAGGCTTGGGTGTCTGCAAGAGGCACGTCGCACCTTCCCGGTTCTCCTGCGTGACCTTAGGGAAAGTCCCGTCGTCCCTCTATTCCTCAGTTTCCCTCCATGTGAAGTGAGGATGGCATCATCCCTCCTCCATAAACAGGCTGGGATTCGTGAGGGAATAACACAGCATAAGAGCTTGCTGGAGTGATTAGTGAAATGGTGGCTGCAGTAAAGATTCTCTTTAACGAACCTTTCTATAGGAAAGAAAAAAAAAAAGGCAGCAGTGTGTTAGTAATTAAATTATTGGACTGAGATTAGCCTGGTGTTCAGACCTTACCTCTGTCATGCGTCGTCTGAGTGGCGGCAGACCATTTAGAGGCTGTTTTAAAAGGGAGCATTTCATGGGACTTAGAAAAAGCCCAAGTACCTAAATCCCTCTGAAGCT
>NW_009701236.1:0-24167 GCF_000703405.1 Apaloderma vittatum
AGGCACCCCCTTTCCTGATCCTTCCTGAGGAACCATTTGCAGCCCCACTCTGAAATGTCTCCCGACGGGGAGTTTCACAATGAAATATCCTCCTTGCAGTATGGAACGTTACACATCGGTCAGTCAGGAAACTGCTCGAGGTCCAAGGGTCACGGCAGGGCCAGCACCTGGACCCAGCCACTGCCTTCGCCCTTGGGAACTTGCAAGCTGAGGGTCAAGACACACGGGCCTGAATCCGAGCGCTGAGAACTGAATTTCCCATTGGATTTATGGGCTTGCTTTTAGGGGAAATCCCGATTCCATTCGACTTGTTAGGATTTTGCCTCTGGCTCCTACACCCACAACACAGAATTAAACATGAGATTAAATATTTGCATGTGCTGAGCAACCAAGAAGCCACAAAGAAGCACGTCTAATGGTCCTTGCATCAGGATTTTTGCCAAACTAGTTTCAGCTCGGTTCCCCCGGTCTGATTTACCACATGGCCTCGCCACCACTTGTGGTAGCCCCGAAGCAGCAGCGACAGGCAGGAGCCGGCAGCGGAGCGAGCAGCAATGCTGCCTCACGCCCACCCAGGGCCCTTGTGACACCACGACCTACACAAAGCCTGGTCGCTCAAGTTTAAGTAACAAAATACAGTCAAACTTTAAAGATATATTTATAGGCGACCCCTGATAAAGCCAAGTAAATTGTGTAATTATGACCCTTCTCAATCCCTTAAACACTCATTTCTCGTCTGTACTTCCGTCCTCTCGCCAACCCAAACTCATACTACAGGTAGGTGACGGTATTTTCCCAATCCTGCTTCTCCACAATGCCAGGAGCAAAGCATTTACTCGCTACACGTGATGGGGGTCTCCAGAACGCGACTGGGTATGCCCAGCCTGTCTCCTCAGGTTTCTCTCTTCCCCCATTGTGCTCGTACACAACCGGGAGCAGGAGCAGATGAAAGCCGAGGCACGAAAGGCATGTGCCTAAGGCCCTGGCTCTCAGAATCACAAGGCAGCATCAGCATCCAACGTTTCCTGGAGGAGAGAGGAAGGGAGGGATGCACGTCTCATGACAGGCCTACAAAGGAGAGCTTTAAAGTACGAAGCAAGGATAACCAACGCGATTGCAGCGTGTTTGTGGTTCCAGGAGAGGCAGGAGAACAGACGTCGTCGGGATGGAAGACGTGGGCAGGTCAGGTCTCCACCAGCCAGCGCCCATCCCACGCAAGGCTCCGCGTAACCTGGCTCATGCTTGTTCATCCCTCCAGCCTTTTGGCTCCGTAATCCAGACGGAAGAAAAGAAATATGTATATATATATATAAAAAAAACTTGTGACATCCCCCAAGGACAATCCACCAGTCACACCACAGCGAAATGTCATTCACGGCAATTTAAATCATGACACGGCTTATCCTACTCCTCTCGTTGTGCGACACGTACTCGCGCTCTCGATATTCGTGTGGACCTCTCCGGGCTGCAGCAGGTCAGCAAGCGGGACCCACGCCGACCCTTGCTCCGCAGCCAGCGCCGCCACCCGAGAGCCTGTTCCAGGCTGCTGCTTACAACAGCAACACCGCTGACAAATGAGCTCTAATTACGAGGCCGGTGTTAAGAGTGAAGACACACATGCCAAGAAGATCTCAGAATGATTTCCAAATGCTAGGTGAACATTGCTGAGATGGTGTTTGGAAAAAAAAAAAAAAAAGAAAAAAAAGGCATAGGATGTGGTATAAAATAGCAAATTGAGAATCAGTGGGGGGAAAGTAACACGATAAAATAAACTTTTCTGCTTATAACTGCTCTCAAAAAAAAGTCATATCTTGTACAAGAGCAGCGAAACATTCAAAGAAATATTTAATACACAGAAGGAACTATTAAGAGAGCATTTTCCAGCTCAGTTCTTTCAGCTTGCCTACACTGGAGAACACTAAATTATAACCAATAGTGAGCAAACCTTGTGTGAATAGTGTATATTTGACTAGCCTGGTGCTGTTTACATCAACTTAGAAAATAAAATAAGCAGTACTGACCCTCGTTATGCCTGCACTGGCATAACTGTGTCCACACTTGAGCTTCGCAAAACATAATTCAGTAATAAATAACATCCTTAATTAAACTGCTGAATGAGCCTTAGTGAAACCTGGATGAAAACAGTACCTTCCATTCTGAACTGTTGCTTTGATTGCGCCTCACCTGAAGTCATATATAAGTCTCATCAATACCATCATCTTCTCCACAGAAACCAATTATGTTGTCACAAACTGAGACAATAACCTCAAGCGAAGAATAAACAGCAGGAGCAGATGAGTGCCAAACAACCAGATTTTATTCTCATGCAAATATCCTTAAGTAGTAAAACCAAGGTGGGGGGAGGAAAACTACAGCCCCTGCGCTGTACTCGCTGGCTCCTGAGCATCTCTTGTACCAACAGATTTCGGCTCCTGCCCGTGTTTTCACATTAGACACTACAGTTTATGATTCTCAATACGAGGTGAAATAAAGTTTTTTAATGTGGCGTAAACACGCCTTTGATTTAACCTTCCCTTGAAACTTTTTATGCACCTTTATGGAATATTATATTTAGCTGGTATTAGAAAAAAGTATTTACATGGAAAACAACTGGAAAAACAACTTCAAACTGGCTCATAAGCAAGTCCTTGAAAAAGATCTTGTGATCTGAGCTGCTGCTGCTTTCTGCAGGCCAGCACATACGTTTTTGAAAAGGAAACCTACTGAGATGTTTATGAATCACAATTATTGACCTGTACCAGAAGAAGGGAGATACCCAATAGCTTTCTGAGGTTCATTGTTTCGGTGTAAGTGTTCATTCACATGAAATACGATCTTAACTGTTGGGCCTGGGCAGATTTCATGAGACTTTTCTCAAGAATTCTAGCCAGTATTTCAGTCATATTCTCAACACTAGCAGTGACATTTTGACAACCTAAATATCCACCTAGTATCATGATCTTACTACTCCCTACTATCTATTACACCTCAACTCTGACACAAGAGTAGTCATCAGAGGCACCGAGTATCCATCACAATCTCTTTAATAAATGGTCTGATTGATCAACCTTAGACCAAATAAAGCAACTCAAGACAAAATAACATTAATTGCTCCCTCCCTGTAACACCTAGTGCCACATACCTTGCCTACCCACTATCCAACGCAGGAGAAGCAAAGGCAGCAAGAGCTGTACAACTGTCTCTTGAAGGACAACCACCACGGACTGTTACAGGGCAGCAGAGAAGCAGCACCCAAAGAGCAAGAGCCCGGATAGAACAGGCTCAGAGTAACTTACTCCATCTCTCTCACAAACCTTAAAACCAAAACTACCCCCTTCAAGTCTCCAATACCCCAAAATATAATAAATAAGCAGAACAGTGAAACACCAAGTTCATCTACCACCCAAGAGAAGCTCTTCTCTAAAGGAAGAGCCATGGTGTGATTGAGACTACCCACTGGGAGATGAGGGAAACCCTGCCACACTGTGGAATTTTTCACGCCAGAGTGTTGCCACAGCACAGCTCACATCTCCAAGAGCCACGTTCTCTCAGTAAATGCAAAACCTAGTGAAATAGGCTCCTAAGAAGTGACTGCCATGCTGTGGAGGAATGTGCAAATAGATGTGGCTGTTAACTGCAAGAGTGGATCAACCAGAATACGTAACCTGCTTTCCTCTAAGTGGCTCAGTGCACTCTGACACGCAGCACACTACACCGTAAGACAGTAGGTTGTGTCCAACACGTGGGCAGCAGCTTTAAAATCTGGAGACCCAAATACTGAGAGACAAACAAATGATAAGCAAAGAAAAAAAGCAAAGGAAAAGTCAAAGGTGCAGTTTGGCTCATGAGAGCTCAGGTGCTCTGCTGTCACCTACCAACCTGACTTGGATTGGTAGGGAAACATCCAGGACACGCACAAACAAACAATGCTAGACTAAGTGCTAAAGCTGCTTTGTTTTTACCAGAATTTACCCATATCTTTTGTAACATTTGCTAATTTTCATAAAGGAGAGCACTTCTGTACCTCTTCTGTGTGGTCCGCTAGTGCCTGCAGGAAATCAGGAAGTTGAAATGAGACCTCATCTATATTCGAAGCAGACTTTAATTTCAGTGTGCTATGGAACTAAAAGGAAGCCATCTTCTCGGGGACAGAACATACAATTCAATTTTGTTCTGAAAAGTGCACGTAGGATTAATGTCCATAATTGCACAGCACATACTGTGGAATGACAAACGCCTTCCCCATCGCTCTGCCAATGTGATTCGATCCAGAAACAAAACTATTAAATCTCTGATAAGTAACTCAAAGCTTGAATGGTTTTAATGTCGGGGTGGGGGAGAACACGAGGAAGCTAGAATACTTAAATCAGGTTCAAACCTTAGCTTTTTGTTTGGTTTTGTTGGCCGACTCAGCAACGAATGGAGGGAAGCTTCTGGTGATACAATCTGAGACCTGTCAACTCATTCCTCATACACCATCTGAGGAAAAGGTCTTAAGAGTAAAGCAGTTTTCATCAGCACTTTTACTGTCATGAAATACAGAGAAGGCTGCTATGTTGAAAAATGGCAGTCAAGGCGTAGTTGGGGAAAATTCACGTTACTGAATATTCAATCATATGGTAGAAGAATGACAATGGGGAAGGACACATAAATCTCACATGATACTTGGAGCACAACAGCTTGAAAATAGAGATGTCTGCTCATTTTTTCCAATCCGTTCAAATTCCTACTCAGAGTCAAAATGGCTCTAATTTACCTGTTTGATGTATTAATCACATAAAGCCATTGGTCAGATTTCAAAGCAAGTGGCTGAGAGTTGATAAGAAGAGAAAATATTAAGTCAAAGATGGAAGATTAAGAAGGTGCTCATTCAAGTCCTTGCTATTTATAATTACTCCCTGAAGGGACACAATATTTCAAGTACAGCCTCTTGAGGTGAGAAATAATCTGTCAAGTCACCAGGCAAAGCTTTTAGAAAAATACTGAGGCAATACTGAGCAAGTGAAGCTCTTGGAGCACATTATGTACGATATTCATACGCCAAGCCCTGAAAACTCCTCTGCCCCGCACAGAGTTACCAGAGAAATGAATCTGTCTTGAGGACTAATGTTTCTAAGAGACTGAAACAGCCCTCAGAAAAATAAACAAGTCAGGCAAGGGGCTGCCTTCCTCGCCGGCTCTGCCCCAGGAAAGCAGACACTTGATGGAAACTCCCGGTATCTTCAACAGCGTTTAGTCCTTTGTGCACTCAAAGAAGTCTTCAGTTCTGGGGCATCAAGTTTTTTCCTGCTCCCAAGTGTAGTCAGGAGGGAACGGACTTAGTCTCGTACATATACAGCTACTGTGGGAAGTCCCCTTAAAAAATTTTTTTAAAAATCCCCCAAACCTCAGCTATGTGGTTTTGTTTCTTAACAGATTTTTCAGGAGCCAGAACTGGGATATCTTTCTGAATATATTTCAGCTCTCTCCTATCGCATGGCATATACCACCCTTCAGTGTAAAAAGAACTGAAATTATTCAAAATTATTTAAATCATTGATTCCAATCACAATTTAAATAGGTAAAGAGAAAAACAAATTTAAATTGATTTTAATCCTCATTTTCTTTTGTACTTAAGCTACTTTCTGGAAAGATAAATTAATTATTAGCATCTGATAACTACAAAGAAATGTCTGATTTGCAGTAGATTATGAACTTTATAATCAGGATTTTTTTATCAACAAAAGGACTCACAATACACACACATTTGTGTATGTAAATCTTCTTGCAGACTATTGGCATTTAGAATTGCTGTTGACACCAAGCAGAGTTCAGGCAGCGCTGCGCAAGATCACTTCAAACACCCTGAAGCTGGTGCCTGGCAAGGACAAAATGTGAGAGTTTAAATCTCCCTTTTCTTTTTTTTTTTTTTTTTTTGCTTCTGCACCACTTGGAATGACTGATGTAAAACTTATTTGAATCTCAACCAGAAAAAACACATCGCACAACAATTTACACAAAAAGGCAGAAAGAGGAAAGCAGTTCTTTTTACCCTCCCAGATTTTTTCCAATATTTGAAGAAGTCAATTTTCACTTCAGTTCTGAAGTGCCTGTTTTTAACTGTCAGTATTCGCTTTCTAACACATTCGTATTCCCCCAGGAAGTACCCTGAACAAATCTCCAAGGACTGCTCTTGTCCTAGGGAATTTGGCAGACTTTTCCCACTGCTGCTACGAGGAATGTTGCTTTCCTGGTGGTAGCCCTCGGGCAGGCTCCCGAAGCCCATGCTGGTTTGATGTCGTGCCATTTCTACGTGCTCGGATCTGTTTCAGACACCAGCTCTGGTGAAAACACTAATTGCTCTAACTAGAACCTCGCTGCTCTCGCTTCTCTGGGTGGAGCTGGCCTCGCGACAGCTATGGCAGGAATTCTTAGTAAGCAAGCAAGTAAAAACTGGAAGTATTTATTTAAAGGTTGTCAGGAATGTTCTTTGTCCACCTAGCACCTCTCCCCCGAATTTAAAGAAAACCTGGTGTTAAACAATGCTCTACACTTCTGAAAAAAACCCCACATTTTCAAGGTGAAGTTTACCAAAACACTTGAATTCATGCGTTTACCTTCTAATTTCTCCATACGACCAAACTTACTGTGTCCACAGATTCTCAGTCCATTTGCTTACTATTTCTTAAGTTTGATCCAACACATAATGTTGCGTATATGTTCATAAAATTGGAGCCGTACATAAAGGAGCTCTGTTACTAAAAAACAGTAGACCAACTTCCCTCTTCAGCATTTTTAAACTGAAATACCATGAAAATGAAAAAAGACTCCTTGCTGGAAAATGGCAGCAGACACATGAACATGCCCAAGTACCTCTGCAGACTCCAGAGATGGTGACTAATACTGTTGCCTTTTATTATTTAAAATACAAGTTACTTCTAAGAGTCTAACACCCTTTTCACCACAGTTGTCTGCTGTGGGGTTTTTTGTGTGCTGTTTAGTTCAGACTATGAATAATTATCAGAAATCTTATTTCCAGCCTAAATCTATTTATGGGATGTTTATATCCACTTGTTCTCATGCCAACATTGTCCATTAGTTTAAGTAACTTCTCTTCCCCGGTGCTCATACTCCCTTAAGTTCTTACACAACAATCACCTGCCCCCTCAGCTTGGTTGTGCCACGCTGAACACAAGACACGTTCTTCTAGTCTCTGCTCTTAAACATCACATCTTGAATATTACGTGGGGTTGTGGAGTCCCATATCCACCCTCATCTCAAAACTACCTACAGTGGGACTAGAATAGAGTGAGAAAAATTACGAAATATGTGGAAAGATTGAACTTATCAGTGCTTTTCAGCTTGGGGAGGGTGGAAGACTGAGAAACAGTAGAGGGACCAAAAAAAAAATCATTTTCCTGCCAAAATTTGCACAGAGAAGGTGAACAGAGACCTCACTCCAGTTCCTCAAAACGCATGATACAGAGGGCATGAAGCGTATTTATGATATCAAGGGACAGATGTGAAAAGACGTAAGGAAGTACTTATCTACAGAGAGCTTCATTAAACTGCAGGAGATGCTGCCACAGGATGCCATGGAGATCAAAAAGACCAACAGGTTCCACAAATTACCGGCTAAATCCACAGAGGGGAAAACAAAAAATTCTTCCAGGGAACACCAAACGCAAAAGATGAAGATACAATCTTCTAGCTCAAGTGGGAAGATAAGCAAAGGAAAACATGTTGCATCTGCTTTGTTCTTACAACTCTTTCAACAGCTGGGACTGGCCACCGACAGGAAGATGCCCCCCTGCTGCAGGGACTGTCCGCTCTGACGGAGTACGACCAGTTCAATCCTTCCTCAATCATACTCATCAGCCTTTTGCTCTGCCTCTCGCACATCACTTCTTACAAGTTAATCCTCCTTTTTCTTCCCCCCCCAGATACATGGATGCATCAGCAGAATTATGTGAAAAGATTTCTAGTAAAAATAACGGGGTAAAAAATAAAATGCTCTAAGAGAGAACTCACTGATGATTGGAATCAGATGCTGCCCATGGTAACAGGAAAGTAGAGTCAAAACCCCAGAAGGTCCCTTTCAATCCTGTGCCCACCCCCCAACTTAAAAAGCAGCAAAAAAACCCCAACGAAACAGCCTGAGAGACGTCTTCCTCTTTTTTCTTTTTTTATGATCACCTTTTCTTCCTGGTTCTCATGCACTGATACACAGCTACAAACATTATTTGCATTGCCAATTGCAGGGAAGTCTGTTTTTTTTTAAAAAAAAAAAAAAACAACCCACCACATCATACAATTAAAATTTCAGTTTGTGGCCTTTACTAATTAATGGTACTCTTTTAAATAAGAATATTACCATTTCCTTATTACACTTCTCAAGCAAGATCTCCTCTGAAAATAAACAGGTGAAAATTCTGTGGAAGAAGCGTATGAGCAGGCACTAGAAAAAAACAGCCACATATTGCAGCATTGTTAACCAGCTACTGAAAATTACAGCTTCATCTCCTGCTCACAGCCAGACCTACATATATTTGGACTCTTGCTTTCATTACAAATGCAGTGGCTCTAGGTCTGTGCCAGGTAAGAGAGATGAGAATCTGGCTCACGGTCTGCATTTCTAACTCTTCACAGAACAAGAGAGTCCAAACATATTTTAGTTCTTTATAGCTGCTCCTCATAGACGACTAAAGATCTTTATCACAATAAAACCAGAAGGCACTGCCATAGAGTGTAATTACATGCTACTATAGCTGGCTGTTGTCTTCCAGAAATAGGAAACGGTTTGAAAAATGCATGGTTTCTGCTTGGGCCATACTCCGAGTTCCTTAAATAAAATGCTACCCCTAATCCCTGTGTAGACAAAGTGTGACCTCTGGTAATGTAGGGCTGAACAAATCTTGAGTGGGCTCCAAGATGTGGCTTGACAGGGGTCAGCGTTCTGCACTGGCGATTAGCAGTGTGTCACCACAGCAGAAAACCTGGTTTTAGCCCTGCTCTCTCTTCACACCACCCAGAAGTTCATGTCCCAGGGACAGGGAAGGCCTTAGTTTGTTCAGATTATTTCTCACTCTTCTTTAGTCATTTAAGAATCCAAAACTTCAAAGCAGCGTGGCCTACGGAGTTCTTCCTTTTGGACGGCAGACCGCCACCGCAAAAAAAACCCCAGAGATAACACTCGGCACCACGCCAAGAGAGGACAACTTACTGTTCCACAACCCCCTGGCAAAGGGACGACGACGGGGTTTACGTATCCGCAGCTGCATCTGTGCTCAGCAGCCAGCTGGGAGAAACGTGCTGTCTGGTCCGGAGGTACGTAAACCGTCCGTCAGCCATCGGGACAAGCAGGTTTCAAATATCCCCCTGGTCCCACATTCCGGATTCCTTCAAGAGGCCTAAATTAGGGTCGTTGTACACATCCTGGTGAAGTCAAACATTTTGGCAAACGAATCGCTATCGGGCAGAGGCTTCTTGTGAAAATGGGACTCTTAGTCTACAAGAAAAAGGCAGGTTCTTGCTTCTTCTGTGAAGTATTTGTAAAAAAAAAGAAATTAAAAAAAGGTGCCTACTGGAACGTAATTGTTGCACAAAGTAATTATCAATAGATTAGAAGAAAGCACAGGATACTCAAAAAAGCTCAATAAAGATGAGTAAATGTGATCTGGAAGAGATGCCTATGAATCATACGCTGCTTCTCTATGACCATAAAATAATAATGGTTCATGCATTTTACTACAAAACTTTCTGCTGAAGACGTCGCAGATCTTCATAAACATTAATTTCACCTCACAACCTTTCCAGGATGGGAAAAACCATCTCCATACGGAAAAGCTCAGGGAGGAGAAACGTGCCATTCACCTCCTGCAACACAAGGAGGCTGCAGCAAAGCTGGGAACAGAACACAGACCCTTGTCTCCCATTTTGTACACGAACCGCAAGATCATCAAATGTCACCCATTTATTCCATCTCCTCACGAAAACTGAAAAACCAAAAACCCCAACATTTCTGGTCATTACTTCTGCTTCTTTTCTCAGTATTTTTTTTTTTTTTTGACAGCGAGCTGCAGCACAACTGACAGCCCCAACTGCTTTTAGGAAGGGTAGACAGGAGCGACGCAGCACAACGGGGGCACAACATAAGGATGGATGCGTCTTCTGCGGACTTAGTTAAATGTCTTGCCCATTACACTTTATCCACGGTGAAGTGCAATTTAAGGTGAGTGAACACGTTTCTTCCCTAAACCCCAGAATTTCACAGTCTTCAAGCAACCGTTTTGCGGCACAGAACCATGCGCGCTGTTGGCACATCAACGCACAGAAGAAACTGTGACTCAATTTTAAAGGGAAATATTATTTGCCACTTCAGAAATCATTCAGATTATTAAAGGCACGCTCTTGCAAAAAGCACATCAATGTAACTAAAGCCCACCCCTCCACAGCCTGGGTTATTCACGTGTTTTAAGTTGCTCCCTGTCCTTCCTCCAGGGATCTTTTACTTTAGTAAGAGTTCTCTCTCTCCACTCTGTGCTTTTCCCACTCCAGTACTTGCCTCTCTCCTCATCTTGCTTTCTTGCCATTTCTAGTCTCTTCCCCTCCTTTCTTTACAGTCATTTCCATTTTCTTTGAAATGTTTTGGCATTTAATGCTGGCTTTATTCTTCCTTCTCCATCTGCTGCTCTTGTCTCTCTAAATCTTTTCTGGAGCCTTCTCTCGGGAAGAAGCTCCATTTATTTCCATTTATTGCCTCTTCTTTCTGGATTTCAGGTCCCTCCTTTTTCTTTGTGGTCTTGGAATCAAGCAATCCTCCTCCTCTTCCTCAAAGTAGATACATCAGCTACAATGTCTCCTTACCAGCCCCACAATCGCCGGTACGGTAACCTACTGTACCTGCCACTCCCTCTAAACACCAGTATCTCAGGGAAGGTACTAAGTCTTTGGCATTTCTCCTCTACATGACAAGAGCAATACTACAAAAAGCAAAATTACTGGTAGGTTTTACTCCTCTGCCTTGTGCTCAACATTCGTGGAATCTTCTGCCCATGGAGACCTGCTCCACCAGCTAAAATCCAATTTTAAAGGGAGTTTCCCCCTCCCTAAGGGTTTTCTTCTCTTTAAAATCTTCTATTTCATTACCAGGGCTTAAGGGAACAAAGCAGAAATAACTAAGCTTAACTCCTGACACTGCCTTTACACACATCTCCCCTATACTACCTTTCCAACATTATTTCAATTTGAGACTCAAAGGCTCAACTTTAAGATGTATCTTCCTAAGTCCGTTTGCTTGGTCTCTGTTCCCAGGCAAGGGAAGGAGCTGCAGCACGTGCGACGACCCGCACGACAAACTCTTTTTGGGGAACACGCAGCCGTATCTGCGCGTGCACCTTTGAGCAAAAACATAAGACAAACCGATCACAGATGAAGCAAAGTAAATGCAAAGAAGGTGATGAAAGGATTTCTTCTGTTACACAATTTTTTAGTTTCAAACTTCAATCTAAAGCCTTTCTGAGAAAGTTTTCCTCGTGTTTGTTATTAGTCGATGCATTTAATTGTTTGTTATTGTAATTAAGCACTGGGAATGAGGCTAAAGGAAAATCAACACCAGAAAGTTTAAAAAACAAAACTTGCCGACAGCGAGATGGATTTTGCAGAGGGCTAAAAGTTAAGTCAGAAAAAATAAAAATCTTTTACAGGTTTGGTTACGCTGCACCGAAATAAAAATATAAAGAAATGAACCATTTATGAAGGATTCCAAAATAAAGCAAACTGTTACATTAGCAAACGCTGAAGCTTATAAAAGCCTCAAAACACCAAGATCCGCCCCTCTAGCACACGCTCAAAAGAGAGAGCACAAGAGTCAGTTGTTTCTTAGTTTTGTTTTACACATTTCCCACACCAGCTTTCCTCTGCTCACAGAGAATTTGCTTTATTCACTGCCTCGAGTAGACTTGACTGAGAAATGAACAGGAGCCGATCAAAGCACTGGAGCAGAGAATCCACCACCTATTCCTCTCAAGGTTTTCCACTGTTGTTTTTAAACAAATAGATGTTTTAAACACAAAGCATATCCCCCATGGGTTTATCACAAGCTAAAAGGGAAATACGTATTTAACAGGACACAATCCATCTGAAACGTGCTCAGCTAAAAAGCCAAAAAGAAAGCGAGAAGGAACACGATATGCTCATTTTGCCCCACTCTCCTCTGGCAGTTGGATGTTTAGGGTCTCCTATTTTCCATTTGAAAACAGCAAATTCTCGTGGCTACAAGCAAGAATATGCGAAGCCAGGACAAGTGCACCAGCACCAAGAGTGAGAAGAGGGAAAATAATCTGCTCAATTATTTGAAAGTTATTTACAAAGAAAGCCACAACAACAGATTTTCAGATAGAAGACTGATTTAAGCTGACCAACCCTTTCAACATTTCTAAAGAAATTATGTATTATAAAACTAATTCAGTGAAAAATGAAAGTAAAAATAGAAGCAATGAGACATCTTCTAAATAAGCAAAGCTGCTTTTGCAGCATGCTGAATAACTGGAGTGTGGTAAACATACCACTGTTATTTATAACATCCAGCCTTTTGAAATTATTCTGTAGTTAATTATTTCAAATTCTTTACAAGCATTTATGAAGCAAGCCCGCAAAGTGAAGACAATTACTTTCACATATATAGGAGGAAAAATGAAGATACAGGGACAGAAAACAACCCTCCAAAGTTACAGCGGCACACTTGTACAGAGGATTCAGGAGGTCTCATAGTGTGAGAGAAAAAACATCCTCTCATCCAGATGCAAGTGCTTACCAAGTGACCAGTTTGTAGGGTTTACACATAATTTCATTTCACAAAAAATGTTGCATCAGCATTTTTAGATTTAACCATAAGGAGTAAATGACCAAGACATATCAAAAGTTTTACAATGATGAGTGTAAAATGGGAACTCTACCGATTTCTCCCTGCTGAGGCACATTTATGTTCTGCTTCAACACCTAATCATAAACCCATTAAAAATACCATATCATGTTGAGAATGCCAGCAGCTGCCGAAGTATCATACACAGCACTTTGTCAGATGACAGACAAACAAACGCCGAGACCTGGCACAACAATGATCAGTAAGTAATCATGTCTCATTACCTTTGTGGTCTTCTTGGGCCAGCTGACCACAGGGACACCCGAAATGGCAAGATTTTGGTCATCATCAGCGTGTTCCTTCAGTATGTTCTGTTGCAAACGAAAAGACCGTTATTAACCAGAGAAATATTTCTCCAACTGAGGCGTGCAGAGACTTACAGAAGACAATACTCCACTCTGACGGAAGCTAGAGTGACAAAAACTCTGCCAACTTGTTACATCTCTGCAAATTACTTTTGCTTCCCAACTTCTAATTCACACTGAAACTCTCACACCTGTCATTAAGATTCAAGATGTGCAAAACAGAGAGCAGAATCAGGCACGAATCAGCTCTAATATTGCAGAATTCTTTAAAATTGGCATGTCCAAAAGAGTGGTGTTTTTTTCCACTGGTATCCAATACCAGCGGCACCTCTCCTTTTAAACTCCAGCTCACTAAGTCTCAAACGACCCCATCAGTCACAATAACGAACTAATCAAGTCTACAAAAGCCCCGAGAGGCACCTACGCTCTGCCACCAAAACTTCTGCAGTCACAGGGCATCAAGTGTGTAGTTCAGAGCAATCCCCAGACGCCTGAACACCCAGGCAGGCCAAAATACAGAAACAGGCACTGTGGCTTTTTGTCTCATTGCATGCGGCGGTTCAAGAGCACTGTCTCTTCCACCGACCTTCCTTCCACACTCGTGCGATCAGACGAGGCGTTCGTGTTCCTGAGTATTCACTAGGAAAGGAGCTGACTCTAGACAGCACAGTATTAAGGAAAAAACATTGGTCTCCCCTCCCTTCCACCCCCACCAAATCCTTTTGCTTTGATGCACTGTCCTAGAAATTTCCTGAGTGGGTTGCAGTGGCTCACACAGCTTCTACCGCTGTGAGTCACTCCCATGACCAGATAACTCAACACAGAGGTGGGGAAGAAGTCTTTCTAACCACACTCAGTGTGCAGCTGTGAAACAGTCCACGATCCCTTCCCATGACTCTCTACGTACTTACTAACCGAGCTACAAAGCCCTGCGTCTGGAGTTCAGGTAGCTGAAAAAGGCCACAAATGAAAACAAAAAAAAATGAGTTGAAGAGAGGATTCTGCTGCGCTGCTGAAAACTGAAGCCTAAATCAGAAGTCAGATTAAAGGGAAAAAAAGTGCTACAATAAAACAAACAAGAACTAAGGGTTCAAAATTACCTTGTAATAGAATTTAGGAGATAACCCCAGACAATGAAGTTCAACAGTGTTGCTCCCAAGTACACCAACTTCTTAGAAAAAAAGCTTAATTAGACAGCAACAGGCACCAGGCTCTGTCAGCCCCAGCGGAGACCTTTAACGATTAGAAATTTCATACACTATACGAAAAGAGCTTAAAATGCAGTAATTGTTTTAATAGGAAGTGCACTTGGAATTCATCAGTAATCATCCAGCTAAAGCCTGGAGCACGACGGCATGTTCCAGGTTCCCGAGAGCCTGAGCAGGCACACTCGCATCGCAACGAGGGGTCAGACTAGTGTCCCTGGGGTCAGATGTGCGTCCCTGGAGCTGAGGCAACCTGCCAGATTCCGCCCAATTCCCCAGCCCGTGCTGAAATGAGAGGCGCTTTCCTAAGAGACAGTACAGCAGCAGCACCCCACTGCTTCTTCAGATACGATCACACCAGTAGGGCTCTTCTCGGTGCTGGTTAGTCCGAAAGCGGCGCCAATGACCAAAATGAGCAATACCAGTACAAGCCCAGTTTCGTCAGCCCTGTGGCTGCGCTGAGGAGCTTGCACAGGCACAGCCTGGCTGGTGAGGAGTAAAACACAGCTTGCCCCAACCTGACTGCGATGAAGAGTCTGCAGCGTATCTCCAGCGTACCCTTGGAGTGAAACAGTGAACAATTTTCACCTAAGGGCCAGTCATCGGTAGACTAACTCTTGGCTGAGCTGAAGTTAAGCGAGCATCTCTTCTCTCACGTCCTTTTTATTTTGAGAGAGTGATCGCTGCATGAACTGAACTGTGACCGCATACCAAAAGTTAATTTAATACCCTAAAAATCGAGAGGTCTTTTGTATTCTCATAGCAAAGCCAAAATTCTCCAGAATAAGGTGGCAGCTTGAGAGCTGTATAAACAAAGGGCAGATTAATCCCTCTTTACTTTGCTACTCTCAGATTTGAAAGCTTGTAAGACAGAAGACCTTAACGTTTCCACTAACGACTGTCAGAGACTGAGTTCAATAGAAAGCAGAATATATTCCAAGAACTTGGCAAGATAATGAAGGTTTCTTGTTATCGCATGTATCACGTGGAAATACTATCCAAGAAGAAATGTAAAACTGTGGCAGTTTATCATCTCAGCCAGCTGAAAACAATGGATGTCTAGCAGCAGAACCATAACCAAGGCATAGTTGCACTGACTGTAGTGTCAAGAGCCAATGCACAACTGACTGGAGACAGATTTTTGTGCACCTGCTTAAAAAAAAAACAGGAAAAAAAAAAGAAGAAAAAAAAGAAGATAAAGAAAAGCCATGGGGCTCCAGTTAGACAAACAATGTGATGCTCATCCAGCACAATGCTGCCCGATTCATTACGCTTGAAGGCTCTGGTGACAACAGCAGGTACGAAGGAAATAAAATAATTAAGTATGAATTCAGCTTAGCCATTAATTTCCAAAGCCCAGCACGGAACGACTCTCCTGAAAGGCACTCAGTAGAGGGAGTTTTTTCCCTGTCATCAGAATGAGAAGGGGGTAAGATTTCTTGGCAAGAAAAAGTAAGAACATATTTCAGTAGATATCATCTGTCTTGCAGAAGAATCTTCTCCTGCTGCCAAGGAGTTGTGGGTATTTGACAAACTCTGCTCCTCAAACTGAGTTTCTTCTGCCCTAATGGACTTCCACGGTCCCTTCTGAAGAAGAGCAGCATTTTTGCTTTAAAGTGGGGAAGGTCTGTGGCATTCCGGGGAGGCAGATCTCACAATCCTCTTCCCCAACAGCAGCAAAGGAGTTACCTTCCTGCCGGCAACACAACAGAAACGTGCGCTGAAATCAGAGGCTGCACACAGACAAGTATCGCTGTCAGTGTTTTACGTGGGACGCAGACTGTCACAATCGAAAGTCTGCTCAGCTCTACTTGTCCCGTGATGTGAGGTGCAGACTACACCGAGGGGTAGAATGGTTACCTCTCTATTCTCTTCTTCATGTGTAAGTCCACCTCAACTGTATCTGTAAGTAAGCCAACATACTGTTTGGTAGCTAAAGATGAAGTGGAAAAGCCACACAAAGAAACTCTTCCAATACCCAAAGCCACCATCTGAAGTAAAATTACTTCCCAGTGATTTTTTTTTCCCTCCCTATCTTCCTCATGGGGCTAGGTACTTTTGTAAGAGTTCAGCTGCTACTTAATTTTTAAATTGGGAGCCGGAGCTCTTGCACTGTTTCACATTTCATTTCAGAGCACGTACATAGGGCCTGTGAGCCGCTCCTTTGGTGGTGAGCACAAGGCTCGTACGTGATACAGCGCCCAGACAGCAAAGCTGCAGCCGACCAGAATTTAATTCCTCGTTTGAGCTGAGGGAAGAACTGACCCCACTCCCCAAGTGAGGCCCGTGTTGTGCTCTGCAAATAAGGCTCCCTTATACTGCTGCACTCCATCGATCATGGTGATAAATGGGTTCTCAATCTGCAGAGGCATTAGCTGGGCACTGCTGGATTGCTGTGTCCCCACTAGACAGTCGCAGTTAGTTAGGAGCTTAGATGACGTGTAAGGAATTTACACAGGCTTAGTTTAGTTTTCAGCCTCCCTTCTCATAAGGAAAATAAATTACTTTACTTCAAAGAGTCTCACCTACTTGACATTAAATAGCTGTATATGGCTGTAGTTGTATTTACCACTAAGAGCAGTAATCCAGTCACCCATTCTTTACTATATCCTTGCTCACATGGGAAAGCAGGGGTTCTTTGCCAGTTACCTGGATTTGTTCTATGAAACTTCACATCACTGAATAAAATGCCTTCCTTTCTCCAGTTTAACTATCCATATCCCATTTGCTGAAAACATCATCTTACCGCATCACAAAGACAGACTTGAATGTCACACAGAAAAGTTCCTGGGTGTATTGCATGCTGAAATAAAATTGCTACGATAAACAGATTTATTTTCTTCAGAAAGAAGTTTGCTTAAGACTTTCCAAACAGACCAAGGGCTTTCTTGCTATGCATTTGTTAAAAATAACTCTCAAATGGCTACAGTAAAAGGGTGCTTTTTATCAGATGTATTATTAATACATCACATGCCCAAAGGTCAGGTTGTCCATGATATAAACCTTTTGAATATAGCCAAATACAGTCACAGCACTTAGGATCCTCGCAGCTTCTTCTGCAGCAATTCTGCCTCTGTTCAGTCACATAGACGACCAGTGCTCCGGATTTTCACCAGGGTGAGGCAGAGGTGCCAGAGTAACACACACCGAAGAGAGACACTGAACAGCTGTGTTCTGCGCACCGAGCAAGACGGGAATCCTGCAAGGGCCATTACGTTAGCTGTCTGCTCAAGGAGCTGAAATCAGTCACTCGCCAGCTTCTCCATCAGCATGCTCCCTCCCTTGAAGGCAGAAGCCCTAAACTTACACTGACACACTTGGCTTTTCCTGTTTTTAAAGTCAATAAACCGAATAAACCAAACTTCACGCTTTGGTATCACAAGGGTAACAAAGAGACAGGATGCTTCGGCTCCTCTACGTTTCTCTACCACGTCAACAAACTCAGTGGCAGAAAGGACAGAGGGGTTGTGGCATCCAGGGTCCCAACACTTGCTGGGAATGGGACACACCTGGTCAGCGGCTGCTTCGGACAATTTGCTGATGAGCAAAGGGAAGGCCTGTGTGGGGAGTCCTGGGCTCCACTCCTGATGGGAGAGGAAGCCACCATTGATCCAAGAACATCTCCTCACAGCTGCTCCAATTCCTTGAGAACATCCAGCAAAGGATCATGTCACTGTAGGGAGAGTTATGGAGGAAGCAGACTCTATGGGCTTTAATTAAATTGATACACTGCATCAACTCCCATTCTCTGAAAATTGAGGACTGCCTTATACGTGCACCCATACTGTAAGAAAGATGAGTAATAAAGTTCTTTAACACTTCTTTAGACACTGTTCAAGAAAATGTCTGAGTTAATATCCTTTTAAAAGTTCTTGCTTTGACTAATCAGTCACAGGCTCACCAAACATACTGAGGTGATTCCAGAAAAAAACAATCCTGCAGCATGCATGATGTTTAGATGTGGTCACGGGCTCTTCAACCAGCAGGGAACCATAAAATCCAGATGTTGGGCTACATCCTGATGGCTACAGTGTGTGCTGGCAAGGAGAGAAAGTTTAGGAGCAGGCAGTTATCAGGAGATGGAACATTGAGGCTGCAACTCTACAAGATGCCCAAAATAAACTGGCAGATACACACTTAATACCAGTCAAAGCAGAATTTTACCAAGAAGGGCATGACTTGTGCTTTACTTCAATGTCCATTCGCAGTTCTCCATCTCTGTAGCTAACGAATCCACTTCTCCAGAGAGGAGGAGGAAATCGCATACTCCTGCACGGTGCTTTAAACCAGATTCACATATGGCATCTTGCCGTGTTCTAGTAAGATGTCTCACAGTGCAACGGAGGTGTCATCAAAGGGGCACGCATAATCACATTCTGAACATCTGCACCATCTATTACGTGTTGTACCCTTCCTGGGATTTCAAGAAGAGGCAGTTTATTTTTAAGGAAAACTTGGTCTGTGCATCAAGCTTAGAAAAAGAATGCCACGGCTCTTTCTCCTTCCCCACAAATTCAACTCCTGGTCTCGAAGCCTCATTTTGCTTTCTGATTAAAGACGACTGATCGCAAAGCAAGCAAATGAATCTACAGCCACGACTTTGGGCCTGCGTGTCCACTTTGATATACAAAGTGGCTGCTCTTGCAAGAAGAGATTTTCTGAGCTCTCGTCGCTTACCAAAATGAGTGCCGTGTATCACACTTCCAGGCTCCAAGATTGTGGAATATGGTTCCACTGCACACTGCATATGTTCAGCCTTCTTTAACTGGCTTTGAAGCCTTTTCTAAGCAGCTGTTACACTACTTGCACTACAAAAGTACAGGCTCCTCTTTTACCATATAAACACGTTATTTTTCCTCTCAGATTGTGGCTTACACAGCTCTCGTGTATAGAACATATGTAGCTGAAGAACCATATCGTAATGCAGAAACAGCACAAAACTAGTAGTCCCAACACAGGACCACAAATCAGAACTCGAAGCTCCGGATCAGGCCAAGCTGCCACGGTACCGGACCTGCGGATGGCAGGCTGACAGCTGGAGCCTTACTTAACAAGTACCAGCAAAATTACAAGAGTATGCTGCTCTCAGCCTTGTTAAAAAGAGTAAATGTGAAAACAAGACACAGGAAAGCTAACTGAGTAGTCCCAAGAGATGCCATGGATCAGAGGCAGGGCTGGGACTAGAAGCATCAAGGCCATGCCGAGGAGGAACTTATCCCTAAGTCAGACTGGGTACCACCTCCAGGATACTAAAAATCTAAAGAGAAGCTCGGTCACTAGCGAGCATTCAGTCCTCACACCGTCTCCAAAATCATTATATTGTACCAGTGGAGAATAACTATCAACCTATAGAGGGCAATGGAGGAAAAGAAAATGAAAAAGGTGAAAGAAAGAAAAAAAAAAAGAGCAGCTGAAAATGTTAGACAACATATCTTCTGAATTTCAGTCAAGTATTCACATTTTGTACATATCAGTTAATCAGATATACTCCAAAAAGACACTATATCAGAAAGAGCAGGTTAAGCCTATAAATATAAACGGACCTTCTGAGGTACAGTATTTACACATGGAACACAGCAAGCACTGAACTGCAAGAAGATCTAAACTTCAGGGCACCCGACTGCAAGCAGCCATCTCCCCCGAGTAGAGATGCCCTTTGCTAGAGGCATAATTTCCCTCGCTGAGGCATAGCAGGCTGCTGTGAGCTGGTCACTACACACAAGCTGCCATCCCTCTGCTGCAGAACTTGCTTTCCGATCTCCTGCCATCTTCTATGCCAACAGAACACAGCTTGTGTGGATCAGCAAGTTATCATACCCACCTTCATGTCCTCCAGGAGAGCCTGTGGATCTTCGATGCCTTCCGGAACACACTTCTTGTTCTCTGGGAGAGATTCAAGCTTTTCCACCAGGGCTTTTAAACCCTTCAGTTCAAATTCTGTGAGATGAGTCCATTTGGTTGAAACTTCTGTAGCTGGAGACCCCGTTGGTGTTTTGGGAAAGTCCGTGGGGGTCGTTGATTTTACACTGTCATCTGATTCATTAGACAAAGTTCTTTTTAGGTACCTCATCACTGTGGCTTTTTGTTTTCTTCCTGTGCCCTCCTTCCCTTCTGAGTGTGTGCTGTTGGGTGAGGAGGAGCCATCCACCAAGGATTTGGAGTTCTTATCCAAGCTGTCATCCTTCTCCTCATGGATATGGGCATCACAAGATTCTTCATCCATGTCTAACCACGAATCCGATGAATAGCTGTCTGTGCTGCGTTTTCTCTTTGCATCTGCAAGTTAGAAAAAGAATGTTGAATTTTTACCCAGTATCATTCATCGCTTTAACGCTTCTCTAGCAGTGAGGCTAGGTGCTGCCTATTTAAAAGGGCACTGGATAATGCCTAGTAACTCTGTGACCAGAATGGGCTCTATTTGGCTGATTTTTAATTTGGGAGGTGTGTGTGTTTGTTTTAATGCTGGTTTTCATTAACATCTACTCAGTTCAAATGACTGGGAAACATTTAAGGAAAAATTATGCCTTCTTCAAAGCTTCAGTCCTCTATGCCTTCAATTAAGAGTAGGCAGAGCTCTTAAGTCACACACAATTAATTTTCCCGCAAATCCGAAAGAGACCAGATTCGGCAGCCTTACAGCTCACAGTGGAGAGTTAGAGCAGAGAGAGGGAGGGAGAAACGATGGGAGATAGCACGTTAAAATGCTGGGCACCATCACGCTTCCAGGAACCCTGCACAGCACAAAATCAACTTCTCAATATCTTTCCTCTTGGTAAAACAACAGTCCCTGCTCATTACTGCATGAACATCCACTGCTCTTCTGAGGCAGAGGATGACAACGATGCTTATTTTACAGACCAAACACACTGAGAAATGCAAGGATTGCCCCAGAGTTATGCGATGGCATTTTTGTTAATGCCATCCCCGGTACAAACTGGGTACTTCTCCAGAAAATTAGAAGGCAAGTTTCTGAGTCTAAAGAACTATTAATCTCAGTTTTGTACTAGGTTTCCCCCCCCCCAAAATCTCAACCGTTACCCAACTCTGTGCAGTGAAAGCAATGCAGGAAACCAGTGGCCAAGGTTCCCTAAAGCACACTTCTTATTTATTAGACACAATTTCCTTTACTAAGTGAAGAGCACTGAATGTGCTAGAAAGAGCAGGAATTTCTGTTGAAAATACAGTTAACACCAGCAACACCCAGTTAAGTCAATGTGAATTTTAATACTGGCTGAAATGGGTATGAGATCAAGCTGCAAACAAAACCGTGCTGCAAAGGAAACAGAAGCCACACAGAAAAAGTGAGCGAGCAATTAATGAAAAGTTTCTTTCACAGCTTTCATGCTTTGCAATGCGGTAGCTTTGGATTAGGACAATGTGAATTATGCTTAAGGAAGGATTAAACTGACATTAATGAAAAAGCCCAGCATCCGGCTGTTTGACTCTGAGGTTCAAAACGAATGCTGAAGCCCTGTCCTAAGCTGGCAAACTCATCCTTATCACAGAGAAGCTCCTTGCCTCTTGCACAGTCTGCACCATCTTCTCACAAAACAGACACGTTACTTGTCAGCTGGGTAATGAAGATGCAACAGGCAGAGGGCAGCTTGTCCTGCTCCTTAGCTTTGCCTTTTCCAATAAAAACTCTCTATGGCCAGATACCCGTCTGTGTGCTAGTGCCTGAGAGCCAGGAGACGGCCTCTTTATACTTCTCAGGGCAAGCGTGCCGCTGCTACTGTGTGTGCAAAAATCAAGCATCTCTGTCCAGTCTCCTTCAGTCACGTTTGCGTTTTTTCTCGGAACCAAAACAGCCAAAAAATTACGCCTGGGAAAAGATGGCAGTCACAAAAAGTACCAGCTACCGGCAAGGCTGGTCGCAGCCAAATCCAGCTCCGTGCACAGCGCAGGCTAACGTCCACCCCGCATCCCTGCAGAAAAAGCTTTGCCACAAAGAAGTACAGCACGGTTTATTTTGTGGGCTGAGGTGGTGGCATGCAACACTCCAAAGCAGCTCCTCCTCTCTGGTCTGTGCTAATACACTCCCATGCTTCTCTTAGAAAAATAAACAGGATTAGAAAATAACTTAACCAGAACATTTAAAAACCACCACATTATCCAACTTTTATTTAACGCTGTTTTTCCCTTTGTCCACAGTAGCTAGCACACTTATCCGCCTCAAAGGGCTATATAATCAGCTTATGTCATTCTCCCATTTTACAGCTGAGGAAACAGATGCTTGGGAGAAAGCACGATTTGCTCATTATCACACATCAAATCTAGGGCAAAACCGGGAATCAGAATCCAGGCTCTTGGATCCAGGGCTGGAGCCCCTTCTCCAAGTCCCACGGCCTCGGTGAGCTATTTTACAATTGACTGCAGCACAAAACCCCAGCCTAGACAGGAGAAGATGCCAGCCACAAAACATAAGAAGGTGAAAGCAGATACACATCCCTGTGCTACCGGTACAGCGTCATTAACAGAAATTGGTTTAAATCCACACAAAGAAAATCATGTTTCTGTTTTCTTGCGCTGCGGCTCTGCTGAACAGGAACTAATGGCTGTAACTGGGGCAAATCACAAGCGCAGATAAGGCCTAAAGGAAGCGAGGGAGATTGCCTTGTGGAGGTGTGAATAATTTACTCCAAGCAACGCTCCGGTGCTAAGAGAAAGCCCTCCAAGAGCGATCTCCACTTTTTGCCTCTTGCTCTAATCTAGGGAAACAAAAGGCAAGCGAGGAGTGGAACACCCCGGCGTAGCGGGCGCCTGTTCCCATCAGAAGGGAGCACCCGGGGGGGCCGGTGGTGCCGTTCTGCCAGCTGCCACCGCTTCCCTGCCACCGGCTGTCCGCAGAGACAGACCCCACCGTGCCAGCGACACCCAGGCATGGACACACAAAACCCAATCTCAACCAAACCTCAGAACGAACCACCCCCACACAAACACCCGGTGGCCTGTCCTCAGCAAGCCCAGCAGTTACAGATGCTTTGCCTAATTTTACCTTTGGGGACAGGGCTTGCTACTAACCTCAAGTGTATCAATCTATTCTGGAGCACCAGGGGATTACAGCGCTGTTGCACCATCAGATTAAGAGTGGATTGCTTTCAAAAGACAACTGTCTGCTACTGCTGCTAATTAAAAAAAAAAAAAAAAAAAGAGCCAAGGGAATCAACGATGGAAGGGTAACTTCAAGATGAGGAAGGTTCAATTTTGTGTTTTCAAGTGTTTTGTTGTAATGCAAGATGCTATGATTTTTATTTATTCATTTTAACAAAAACTGTATCTGACAGGGTTACTATCCTGTGAGCTGAGGCCCTACATAAGCATAATCTGCATTTACCCTGTTGAGAAATGTATTTTAAGTGCTGTATTACCAGGGTTCTACTGACTCGAAGGCTTTGAGTTCATAAATTCTCTCCACAGAAAACAGCTCCTGCTAAATGCAACTCTGGTTTCTTCTGAGTCAACGCACCAGCCCATAACCAGTTTTGGAGTGGTTATCCAGTCTGGGCTCCCACAGTGCAAAAAGATCTTCAACCCTTCTCCATCTCAAAGCAAACAAAATCAGGTTATACAAACCAGACAGCTATAGAATTCAGTGAAGAGGAAGAGCAGCACAGGCTGGGCCACAGGACAGAGAGCTCGAAATATCTTTTTTTCTACAGCAGTTCAGTTCCACCTAGTTCTGAGCAAATCACTTTTAACCTTCCCCACAGTTATCCACTTGTACGAGAAGGATAATTATACGGTTTCTTTTCCTGC
>NW_009701236.1:24198-37460 GCF_000703405.1 Apaloderma vittatum
AACTTGATGTATTGCAGAACTTAAAAGAAAGGGAGAGGAGTGAGGTATAATTATCAAATCTTTACACACTGGACTGTTCTAAAGAGTTTGCAGTATCTACCTTACCATTCCCAGCTCCAGACCACGACACTGACTTGGGAGTAGCAGCTCCCGTTGGTCTGCTAGAGCCAGCGATGACATCGTCATTAGCCAAAAAAGCCCTGAGCACCCCTGCAAACAAATCACTCAGTATAGCCCAGTACCTGACTATCATAAGTACCTGTCTATCTATGCCCCGAGAAGGGGGACGAAAAAAAGCCGTGGCTCCTTCACCACGCCAGAGGGCATATTTTCGTCATCCATCAGGCGTAATACACAGTTCGAGATATCCTGCTAAAAGTTTAGCAATGGGAATCTTACAAGCTGCAGGCTACAGAGAAAGTGCATTTTTGATAGCCTGGTATCTTCTCCCAATTACTCTCTGTCAGCTCGCTCTCATGATCCGTATCTCACTGAAGGTCAGCTGTGGTTGAAAACATCCAGTACGGACTCATTCATGGTAAGAGTAAAAATAATGAAGACATATCCATCCCCAAACAGCACGCCTTCAAATCTAGGGGGAAACCCATATAGGATCCCCTTCTGATTTCAGACGGCAGGACAAATGTCACAGCTGAGAGGGACAAGGAAAAGAAAAAAGGGAAAGAAAGAGAGAC
The DNA here is from genome assembly GCF_000703405.1 of Apaloderma vittatum. Classification (NCBI taxonomy): domain Eukaryota; kingdom Metazoa; phylum Chordata; class Aves; order Trogoniformes; family Trogonidae; genus Apaloderma; species Apaloderma vittatum. The sequence continues at coordinate 24,894 of NW_009701236.1, forward strand.
TGTGGGCTTTTACAGCAGCCTGTGATTGCTGTCATGTCATCATTCCCCTGGGTGTTTGCCCTTCTGCATAGGAGATCTGAAAAAGAACAGGCTCACACACTAACCAGGAGGCAAATGCCTGAAAACTCATTCTGAGCCTGAAGAATGGGAAAGGAAGCCACAGTCGTCATCTTCTGAGTCGTTTAGAAGGGCAGACATTTTTACTTAGGGAGTGGGAACACTCAAGGATTTAGCCTTGCCTATATACTGAGGTGGTTTGTACTTTTTCCACCCCCGAGTCAAGACATTTAGAAAACAAATACAAAGAACAATACAAACTGCTACACTGGCAGAGGTATCACAACACAATCAGAGCAACACATGTTCATGAGTAGGCAATGTCTTGAAAGAGTCACTCTGAATTTAGCAATCTTCATGTCAAAGCAAATAAATACTATGTAAGGAAAACACAGCATGAAAAGTCTAAAGATATCCTTAAAACACAGTTACTGATGAACTCAGCTTTCTCTGTTCTCTGAAGATGTTTTCTATCACCACAGTAATCTTTTTTCCCTGCAAGAGAACAGAGTCTCTCCCAATTCTATAAAAACTACCAACTCATGAAACCCAGAGACCACGGGCAGCATCCTGCGCTCTCCCAGGTCCACGTCCTCCTCAGCTAATCATCAGCTGTTGCTTCTTAGCCTCTGAGATCCACTAAGACCACTGTATCAGAAGGTATAAAAGAAAAGAAAGCAGCACAACTCTAGGGTGAAAATCAGCAAGTTCTAGGACCCAAAAGGAAAGGCAGAACGTAGACATTTAGAACAAATTATGTGAAGGAAATTATTTTCTAAAAAATAGGAGAAACATTAAGATTATTCAAGAGAAATTTCTGAAATTGAATACAAGGACATGAAGATTTTTTTCTTAAACCAAGAAGGACAGAAGACAAATCTACTGAGGGTCTGTAGAGAAGTTAAGTACTTTGTTTCATTACTCTTTAAGGAGAATAAATTCTTCGTCAAGGGACACTCTCACGGGAAATCAAGAAATTGCTTGCAGATAGAGAAGTCTCTAAGGAAGAGACAATTTAAGGACGTTAGCAATTCTGAAGAAAAGCTTAAAAACAAAGCAGTGGGGTTTTGGAACACCGACCTCATTTGTATCTCCTATCCCACAGCAGGTGAATCATGTTAAGATGTGAACACCCCAGAACAAACAAGTCTCATTCAAGGATTACAGTTCACGGAGTTTTATTTGAGTCAAGAGGCTGGACACTGAGACCAGTTGGAAGACAAGCAAGTATTTGAAACAGTACTACAGAGAACAAAGCAGCACAGCTATGTGAAGGCAAATAATGTATCGTTACTCCTTTGAATTTGACAAATGTCAAAGACCCAGCAGATAGACACAGCAGATCTGGGCTTCCGAAGCACAATCCACAGTTAAATATTTATTTTAAGGCTAAGATTCTGCCAAGAAATGAAAATCAAGTTTCTGACAAAAATGAGTACACATCTGTCTCTCCTAGGGAGAAAGGCCCTGGATGTCAATGTCAGGGATTTTATCAGCATGCTAATACTGTGAAGTCAAGAGACAGCAGGCAGGTGGATGAACTACATGCTCTCAGTAGACACCACTTCAGTAAGCCGAAAATACTGATCCATTCAAGGCAGTAACAACAGCTCGAGGTGTGCCCAGCACCTGCAGCCAGGCAGGCAGCAGGGCTGAAAGGAGTTCAAGAAACAAAATAGTCTTGTGAGAACAGCACATTTTTCACAGTTGCTCGAAATGACCACAAGACCATGCTCAAACAGCAGCCAAACAGTTTCATACTCACTTTCCACCAGGCCAAGAACTGAAGCCACCACAGGAGATGAGACCCTGACCACATCACCACCAAATCAGCTTCCAAAAGGCCGGGCTCCTTTTCCCAACACCTCTGCAGCTGGTACTCTTTGGTCATGGCAAAGCAACCCTTTTTCCTCTAGACACTGGACATCTACAGCTCCCAGTGAGCTTTTACATGATTTGAGTGTATATCTCTCTACTAGTTAATGGACTGAGGCACACTTCGTGGGGATCACCACACCTTTATCAGTAATTATGGAGCTGGGCTGGAATTCACACTGATGATTTAGCTGGAAAAGGTCCCATCTCAACAGTCTCAACCATTTACTCTCCACATCTAACTTGTTCTGAAATTACACCTCAGTGATCTGGCACCCTCACCCTGCCTGCAGGACCAGCCTTTTCCCATGCCAGTGGTTCAGACAACAGGAGTTTGCTCCTTATTTTCCAATGACTGCGGAGTTTTGTCACTGCCTTTTGAAGAGATGATCCAAGAGATGATCCATCCTTTTTCCTCTAGGATGATCTTACATAATGAGAAAAAATTCCCCCCGCTTAACTAATTCCTGCTTAACTAATCCTTCTGACCAAGAGACACAAAATGTAAAGCACACAAATTCCCAGTGACTCTAAGAAATCTCCTTGGCTTATCTATGCAGACTATTAGCTTCCTCAAGTTATTCCTGGCCAGCAAAACTCACTGGAGAGTGACAACTGCCCAGAACTTCCTCGATTCCTTCTCATAAGAATCACGCTTGTAGGTGATCACTTCCCTCCTTGGCCGAGGACCTGGGGGAGTTCCAGCCGTGCCAGGTTCACTCCAAGTGGCAACTCAGGGAGTAGAAGGCAAAGAAAGACTTTTAGTCTTCCTCCACGCTTAAAACGTATCGGTTAAGATTTAGCTGGTGCGTATGCAATTCTGCACTTAAGAGTGGGGAGGCAACATGGTCCATCGTCTCGTTCCATTAAAGGCAGGAAGAAGAGGGCAGTTCAGGAAGGGAACAACTGGAATTGTCACACTCTGATGTAAAGCTCACACCGGTGCCAAGGTAATGCCTTCCCGCTTCAGGCAGGCCTATCTGTCTCTGCTACGGCCCATTTTCAGCTACTGCTGTAAAGGTTTCTTTGACCTCCCCAAAATGAAGTTATAGATCATGTAGATTTGTGTAGGTGTTTTCTCGTTTTTTTTTATTCCACAGAACTAGAAGTCAGTCCCCAAAGAGATAGCACTAAAGCAGAGATTAAAGAGAAGAGAAAGAACCCATGTTGAGTGACCCTAGAGCATTCTGGAGAGGAGACGCTCTGTAAAAGGACTAAGTATCCCTCCCACCAGAGCACATTTGCAATGCACACATATTTCTGGCTACTAAGGTACCCTGCCAAACACGGCAGTAAATCCTCAACTGTTTGGCAGATCATCTCAACACAAACATTACTGAAACCAGGGAACAAACGCATCCAAAACATTATTTTTTTCTGGGATCCAACTGCTAAAGGAACACTCGATAAAAACAATTCAAAGCAGGTTGGTACTTACAGAAATGCTTCAGAGTCAAAACCTTCCCCACCCCAAAAGAAAGAAAATAGTTCATTGGAATTTCTGCGGTTCTCCAATTCCATTTATAATCTGCTTTGCAGAAACCAAAGCAGTAACTAGCCTAAGGTGCTTGCACGGGTTCTGAATACGCGCTCAAAGGATTCACTCACCAATTAACATTGATTCTCTCTGGTACTCTTTGCTGAGGTGGCAGCGCTGGGTCACACAGGACACATATCTCTCCAGAACATACCAGCACATTTCATAGTAGAAAGGATACCGGAATTTGGCGTGCACCTGCAAGCAAGATCAAGACTGTCAGTCCGCGGGGAAGGGCGAGAAGTTTGCAGCACAAGGGCCAGTCATCATTCTCATCGCGTTATCAAGAGCACAAACAGAGTGCAGGAGGGGGGAGGGGAGGGAGGGTGGGAGCCGTGTGAGATGTATGCCTTCAGCATACAAAATGAGGAGCCTGCCTGCCTGCCTGCCATGATAGCATCATTTCTTGGTTCACTAATTTGTATCCTCTTGGGCTGGCGGGAGAGGAAAGGGTTTATGTTCTTGTGAAACCACGAAACTGATGGATGGCCCCTACAGCGTTATTCACCTTCTGTATAAACATAAGGTGGTCACATACAGATGTTAGTCACTAAAACTCAAGTTAAAATAAAGGTGGTTTCGGTTTTTTGTGTTTTTTTTTTTAATTGCTTAAACACTATCACATGACTGTTATCAAAATGGCAACGTTACCTAAAATGAGTCAAGCAGGAAATACATCTTTATCAATCATGGTCTTCGCAATAATTTAGTTAAATGAATGAACACACAAATTCTTGATTGCTGGTAACCACACATTCGAAGTAAAAATCCCTTACGTGGTTTACACTTAGTATTTTTGGTAGCAAGTTAGCTTTTGCCACAAACAGAATAGAAAAGCAGGATTTTGACAAAAGATCCTGTCAAGCTGTGCACTTTACATCTCAGACCTGTTGTTCTCACACAAAAAGCTTATTCTCCAACACTACGTATTTGTGAGATTCTTTCAGATTGAAAGGAAAACAAAGTGGGTTTCTTTCTTTTCCAACACAGTTTTCTATCTATGGGAGGCCACTGTAGCAAAGAATAATCTTGGAAGCTCCTAAAATGCAAGCACATATGTGTATTTACCATGATTTGTTAGAAATGGATGCCATGCATCTCGCATGCACTTGTACTTACACTGTACACTTCTGTCTCCTGGTAGCACAGAAAATTTGCATTTTGCAGGCTCGCATGCATGCGTTGCACTGGGATCATAGGAACTGCTTTAAGACATTCTATGCATATTAACTGCTCACCTAGCCGAGAGGTGTCCACCCGCCCTTAGTGAAACCTGGGCTGCACCACAAAGGAGCGTGATCTTAGAAAGCCCATTTTTAAAAAACAAACCCAAAACACCATGCCAGGCTGCTCAAAACTCCAAAGTCTAAGCAGAACGACTAACCCAGCACCTGGAAAGTCCGATTCAATCCTGCAAAGCAGGCACTGTCGGAACATCGGCGTGGTGAGAAAAGCATCCGCTCGAGCATATCGGTGACTTACTAGAATGCCCACATTTGAAAACTGTCCCCAAGGTGGACAGTCAAAGAACTTGCCTCTGTTCCCAGGACACAGGAAATGTAAACACTTTTAGCAGTAAAAGAAAATGTAATGAAGGGAAACTACACCGTATTGTCCCACTAAGTGTATCACAGCACAGGATTTAAATACTCCACAGCAATTCCCAGAAACTGAGATCTCTTAAATTCAACACAAACGTAGCTGGCAAACCTGAACTGTGCGTTGCTACAGGTCACGCATCCAGCAATGCTGCTCTTTTTTCAGATGTTTCCCTGTGTTGTTTGTTGCAAAGTACACAGAGCAAAGGAAGAAGAGGGGAAAAAAAAGAGAAAAAAAAAGAAAGAAAAAAAAGCCCCAACCAACCAAATAACATCCCCCTAAATGTGAGAACATTTAACCCTAGGGCCTTTTTTGCATTGGAGAATATTTTTTCCTTCTATTTAGTTATTTGTCATAAAGAAGAGATCGAGTCACTTATCACTATTACGGAACACAGGGGAAATTAGCCATGCTAAAATATATGCTAATAAAGGAACTCAAATTTTTCCAAGAGAGCACTGCAGGAAACAAAATTTGCAAAGAATTGACTTACAAACAGGAAGCCGCCTTCCACCCCTCAGCCTTCAAAAGGTTTTCAGCCACATGCCTGGGAATATTAAAGACATCATTGCTCAACATTTGTTGACAGATTCTGAGCTTCACCAAATTTAGTTGTTACCAATGTTAATTCAATGTGAAAGACAAGGAAGTAATGCATGCAGTGCTCCCATTATGTATATCAATCTTTAATATTCAATTTGAGTTCCTAATTGCCTCGCTATCAATGTTCCAACCCACAGCAAATCCCTCCATGCCTCTGTAATTCACTGTTTGCCCGAGAAGGCTCCGCTTTTACAAACCTTCAGAAGAGCTACCATATGTAGCGAGAGATACTGTGCAAAGGGCGACGGTGCCTTTTGCCAGTAAAGCAAGTCTAACAGCGCTTTAAAAATCTTTCAAAATTTGCCTTGCGGAAAAGCACAGAGGAGTATGTTCCTTCTTATAGCCTTGGCCATTTATTAGTTATAATGGATGTGAATGGCATTGCGTACATGTCTGTACTTTTTCTGTTGTTCACCTATGGTCAAAAGAACTCTTACGGGGTGGGGGGGAGGAATAAAAGAAAGAAAGAAAGAAATTAAAAATGTTCTGCGATGACTTTAAAGTGTTGTATCTGATACAGACACTGCCAGAGGACTAAATCCCCCACCAGCAGGGAAATACACTGGATCATCTAATAGGCATTTCCAGCTCTAACTTCTGTGATTAATAATTTACAATCCACCGAATAAATTTTTTAATTATTCCTGTACAGTGAGAAAAATCCTCTCTGGAATATGATCCGATTCTTCAGTTCAAAGTGAAATTATTCTGGAGACTTATATCCCCCTCCAAAACCAAAATAAAACACCCTGAGCAAGTCAGGAACACATTTTCCTTAAGAAAGTATTAGTTTCTTCCACAATGTCTGTTATAACCATTGCAAACCCCACTTGTGTTTAATCGATCCAATCACAATATCAAAAAATAACTTACGATTATTTGCAGAAATAACTCAGATCTATATGCTTAAACCACTATCTCATGTGCCAGAAAACAAAACCGGTAGCAAACGCCATCATCTGTGAGTGACCACCTTACGTGTGTATTTTGAGGGCTTTTGTCCCTGTCCACGTTTGGTTCAATTTAGACGGAGTCGGGAGCAACTTTGACACATTCTTCCTCTTCAGCAACACAGAGCTGTGACCCCCCCTATGCCAAGACGACGAATCTCTGCACGACAGCCTGCTCTGCCCTTATTCAAGCTGGTCTAGCAGAGAGCTCAACAGCTTGGCCTATTTGACTGGCTGCTAATTGGCCTCTAGGAAAGCCAGACTGCAAAATGAGAGTCTCTACAAACTGTAAGGCTGGAGAATATTTGTTTACCTCAATTGCACATTAGGAGCCGCTTCCAACAATAGACATGTTTTTTATTACTCCTTCAAACTATTTTTAAATGGCTATAACCCTCTTAAAAAGTCTCCCAGGGATATGAGAAATTAAGCTAGAATAAACATGACAAGTATATAAACTAGGCAATTTTATCAGGCTGTAAATCAGCATTACTGCTTCGACCATGTATTTACTCTTGTCTTAGCTGCTAAGACAACAACAACTACACCTAGCACAAAAATGACTTCCAATATCAGCAATCAAGGATGATTAAGCATTATACAGCAGGTTTAAACAAGGCGAAACCTCCATAAAATCGCTCTGTGCCAAATACAGAGGGGAAACACACCTGTATCCCACTTTGATTTGAGCGTGGCAAATTACTTTGTCAATCACGTCATGTAATTTACCTCTGTGCTATACACAGCGGAAAGATCAATACCGATGAGAAATTCATTTGCAGCGTGCTCATGCTGGCAAATTTGTGTGAACCACACACCGTTACTGAGTCTGGACTAGCCGGCGTACGGATGGTATTATTTGAACAAAGAAATTACAAAACCTGACTGGCAAAGCAAATAAAGGAGGACACACTAGAATCCTATTTTGAAAATACTTACCCCTTCAAGATTCCTGCACAGTTTTTCTAGTTGCAGGGTGGGGGTATATGTTATTTCTAAGAAACAGTATTGATTTTCCTGCCTTTCATCAAACTTCTGTACGCCTTAGCTGCACAGCTTATATTCTGATTCTGTCTAGAAATTCCTGCTATTCTTTGAGTGTTCCCACAGCTTTGTTACTACAGGGCTGCCTAAGAGCACAGGTTTGTGAACACAGGCACAGGCTGTGCCTAACACGTCGCTAGAACACAGCAATACGCAAGCGCTCAAGTTTTTCTATCAAGGTGTGGAAATTTTGGGCTCCTGGCTTTCATTAATCTTTTTTAAAGCACTTTTTAGCATTTTCCCCCCAAAAATATTTCAGAACAGGCTTTGACAAAAAACTAAACCAAAACTTCCAAGAGTAAAGGTCTCATTTGGGACTTGAAAATGTTGCAGCATCCCTTTCCAAAAAACCGTGGCAGGGCATTTCTGAGAAGGCAGATACTCAACTCCCAGAACCTTCCCAGTGGCTCAGGGCGCCACTCAGAAGGCATTCCAGTGTAACTGGCTGGTAAGTTCCTGAAAGTTACCAAAATAGTTGACTCTTACAGGGAAATCTGCCTCCCGGTATAAAAGCTTAGGTGATCAAAGCTGCACCCAGCTTCCCGAGGAGAAGAGCCTGACACGAGGCACTACTGAGCAGTTACAAGCCAAGGCGCACGATCTCGGGTTGCTCAAGTGCCCTGGGAACAAAAAGTCAGCTTTTACACAATTTGGGGGAAAAGAGCGTTTCCTTCCCATCTTCCCCACAGACATCGATGGAAATAACCCATTTCTGGCATTGATCCTTCCTCCCAGTCCCCTCTTCTCCATTCTCCATGCAAGTTTCCTGCGCTAGCATCCTTGCCAGCAACAACTCACCCTTCTCCTCCAGCACCTGAGCACACACATCCGACACGTACTGCTGGGTCTTATTTACCGGCACTCCAAATACCCTCCTGTGCCTACAACCTTTGCCCAGCCACTGCGAGCCCCCTCCTGCTTCTACCATCGTAACTTTTTCCTGTCCAAGCCCCTTTATGCTTTCTCAAGACACCTGTCACTCTTGCCTTGGGACATCTAGTCAAAGCGAGGCTGAACTCCGCTCTGGTCTCCACTTCTTCTCTCTGCTACATCCTCTCTTCTAATTTCCTCGAATTTCAGTTTTTGTCTTCATCTCTCTTCCTCTAAGAATTCATTTTTCTGCTTAATATTCCTTCATTACAATCACTCCAGGAAACCAACTGCTTTGCAATGTGAAGATCATCGGGCCTTGTACCCCCTGCGAGGTAAGGGAGGTTTGGGGGGGAGAACACCCGTCCCCCTCGCTGAGTCGGAGACGTATTTTGAAACACGCTTCAGGCCTGTGCACTCTCACTGCAAAGAAAACCATTTGGGGTAAAGGCCCATTTGGAGCCAGAATTGCGTCCTCCTACAGAAGTGAAAGACAGGGAACTGTGCTGATGCCCAAGACACACCACTTCAAGACTTCTTAGTGAAGAATTGCAACCTCCTGCCGTTTTGTCAGCCCAAATCTCCATTACCGCCACAGCCAGCACCCGTGCCAGCCATTCACCAGCACCGTCTCAGTGCAACGCCTCCAGAAGTCAGCCATGAAAAGTCCCCACCTGAATTTGCACATACCACTGGTCCAGTTTTGCATCAGAACGCTACGACTTGCCTTGCACAGCTTATTTAATAGCCTACTAAAACCAGTGGCACTTCTTCAGACTCTGCTACTTGATTAAACTGCAAAGTATACGACAAACAGGTGTCCTGCCTGATAATCGAGGATGGAATTTTCACTCCCAACAAAGAGGCTGCACAGTAACCTCTTCCAAGCCATAATCCCTTTCTGGTCAGGGAGATGCCACAACCAGATGAACATCACAACATTCAGATTAATGTCCCACCCCAGACTCTTTGTGTTCTGAGAAAGTCTTGCATAGGATCGAGTCATTGTAGAAGAAAATCCTACAAAGTATAGGAGGCATCGTTTCAAACACAATTCTGCTCAGCTTTGCTGTGCACAGCAGAACCAGCCCAGTCCCATCAGTTGTCCAGGCTGTGGCATCCGCTCCAGGGAGACCATAACCAGGCGGTTACCAAAAATACCGGTAAAGCGTAGTATGTTTTTGTGCAAAAGGGAAGGTGTTTTTAATAAAAGTTTAACAGGCAGACAAAAGACACCAAAGGGACGTGTCTGTGGGAAGCAGGGAAAAACAGATGAGTAAATCCCACTAAAACCAGCCAACATTTCCAAGTCTCATTATGTCACATTTACCTCTGGTTTCAACGACTCTGACACAGAGTCCTGTCAGCTCCTGTTTGTCAGAAGGGAATACGAGGGCGAGACTATGACAGACCACAATCGCAAAGAAGCGTTCAGTTAAAAAGAGAATCAAGCATCCTTACCCTTGTTCTGTCTTCAATTTCATAGATGCGAAGCTGCATGGGAACATTAAAGCTATGCAGGATATTTCCACCAAACACCAGAGAATCTACCGGAGTATAAACCGCGTGTATCCACCCTAGAGAGAGAAAGCAAAGAACTGAGAATGCCTCATACTATACAGCATTATAGAGCAATTTATAAGCAAATCTTAACAACCCCATGAACCCCATTCTGCAAGGGATAAGAGACTAAACAGTGACAGGTTAAATGCTATGATTGTAGCCACACTAGTTATAGCAGGAGAACAGCATCTTATGATGTACAGTCCTACAACCCTCTGTAAATTGGGTTCCTCTATTTATTCACAGAACAGTTACAGTGTTTACTGAGAACACGCAAGCCTGTGACTCAACCACATCCATGACTAACAAGTAAACTCAGTCTGTTCAATACACTTGGCTCTCAGATGTATCTACTGGCACCTCCAGGAGGGCTGCAAATCGTGTTAGCAGAGTGGGGGGCTATGGCTGGGGAACCGGACTGAGTCATGTCAAACTTCTTTCACAGCAGCACCAGAGTACACACGTTCAGATACCAACAATTTCAATTTACTGCTAGCCCTCCTTCAGAGGTGAAAGTTTCATATCCTACTATCAACTTCCTGAAGCAACGAAAAAAATCGTTTTCACTGTAAGGTCCAAGTTAAAGTATTTAACATTTCTAGTACTGGAGCTGACGAGACTGTTCAGACCCAATCCTGCAAGAGACTGAATCCATTGCTCAGGCTCCAAAGCAAGGGAAGAATTTTCTATCACAGAGAAAATCCAGGCATAGCAATCCAGGCAGCCACACACCAGCTCTCCTGCTTCTGCATTGTTTGCCTGGTATGTCAGCAGCTGAAGGACTGGCTATGCAAGACTGTAGCCTCTGATCTCTGCAGTGAAAAAGGAATTGATCCTGCTAATGATCTGGGACCCACAGAGACCTGACACCTTTTCTTCTTCTTTTTTAATGAGAGGCATTACAATTTATAAACCAGCAGATAGCAAAGCAACATAGGGGGCAGTCAATTTTCTCCTAACTGTGCAGTACTTTCCATTAAAGCCGTGGCAGCTCTCCTTCACTTCAAGATCAGTGAGGGAACCGGGAAATGCCATTCAGCCTAAAGGGTTCTCCAGCGAGCAGCCAGCAAAGCTCGCCTTCTCGAGCCACAGCAGACACCAGAACTGGGGCTTTCACTTGAGGGCATATTGGTAGGAGAGAAACAAGAAGGAAAAGAAATCAGCCCCAGAATTTTCTCCTTGGAAACACAAGCTCATCACTCTGGATGCATTTTTCTCAATTCTGGAATCACAGAATGGTTGAGGTTGGAAGGGACCTCTGGAGGTCCAGCTCCCCTGCTTGAGCGGGACTGCCTGGAGCCAGCTGCCCAGAACTATGTCCAGATGGCTTCTCAACATCTCCTAGGACGGAGACTCCACAACCCCTCTGGCCAGCCTGCTCCACTGCTCAGTCAATTTACAGGTCTGATTTCTCATGATAAATGTGACGCATATAAAAAAAGCAGGTGGCTTATAGCTCTGGCAGCTCTCGGTATTATTGCATCTTTCCTGCTCCAGTTAGTACAATTTCAGTTACAGAGTTTCTCACAATGATCCAGCCTGTTTATTACTTCTAAATCAAGAATAATCAGCTAGAAAGGATTTTATTTTTTTCACATAATGGTAGCATGGCAACTACATACATCAACACTGTAAAAACCTCTTCATAGCTGAAATAGTTCACCACCTCATATGAAATACACCAGTTTGTACTAAAAGCAAACCACTAGGAAAATAAATGATCTTCCTTCTTGGGAAGGAAAAAAGATCCAAGGTTAAGGAAGTTGGGGCCACTGTTTCCATGAGGTAATTAAAGACTTATGTGACATAGCTCAGAGTAACGACAATGCCTGTGGCCACCACCCCTGCAAGGCACATCGCCAAGCCCAGGGAGTCCTCGGATCTCCAGCAGTTCACGTGCTCCCATACAGGGGAATCCAGCTCTCTGCCCCTCTGCCAGCGACAGGACGCAGCCCTGTCAGGAGTCACCTGCTCCTCCGAGAGATTTTTGGCCATTCAGCTGTACAGCATTTTTCAGTCGACTGCAGCCCAAAATAGTTTCGACTCGCCTGAGGAGCATACGTGCAATATCGAAACTGCAGAGGCACAAGCACCAAGAGGTGTATTCCAAGGACATAGGACGCTACAGGCAAGATCAGACAAAAAAGATGGAGAAGTGACAAGGTATAAAACTACAGGAAGATTGGCACAGATGTTACAAATTAAAAAAAAAAAATCCCCTCTTTTAATATTACCAAGGCTGTGTACAGAACAAAAACAAAGAGGCCAGAACTAGAAAAGCACAGTAGGAGGAATCAGAGATGAGCAGAGAAGAGGAAACAGTTTCCACGAGGGCAATACCTTGTACTGCTGCACAACCCTGGGTGTTTCATGACGTCATGCAAGAGAGATAACATCTCTCCCCTTAGTAATACTCCCCAAAACTCTAATATTCTTCCTCCCCGCCAAGCCCCTCCCCCCCCCCCACAC
>NW_009701236.1:37491-48355 GCF_000703405.1 Apaloderma vittatum
CAATACAGAAGAAAATGCCACATATTTAATTCTGTGTTTAATGCTAAAAAAGCACTGAAATAATACCAGAACAAATGGATTAAAGGCTGAGGAAAGTCAAAAGCCAGCAGAATAAGATGTTGCTCATTTTTGGCTGAAAGACACAAACAGAAACACCTGCTAAACATTATCTAAGGCTCCAATTAAATCCTGCAGATGAGAGAAAGATATGCACTGCGTGGCTTCAAGGATTAGTCACAAATTAGAAAACTTTTCCTCATGGGTGACCAGTTTCAAACCAGCCCGCGCTGACAGCGGTGGGGACTGAGAGAAGGTGGAACCAGTCCGCCCTCCCTTCGCACACTGCTTGGACCGCTCGCGAATGAATTATGCCACCACTCCTAAGATACATTTGAATATTTAGATATTATCATCTCTGGTGAAACAAGAAGGTAAAATGAACAGTAACAAAAGCCTCTCTGAACAGTTGAAAGACAAATATGACCTCTTTGTCTTTTGAATTTCATAAAACAAGTACTATTAAAGATTTCAGGGGCCTGCAAATTCCTACTGTATCTTCAAGGATGCAATCCACTTGAAAATAATAAAAGAATAATGGTAACTTACAAAGCTGCAGGGCAAACAGACTACAACCTCCAAGCCAAAATCGTAGTGCATCTGTTTCCACTAGTAACTGAACAGATATTTTGCCTTCTGACATAGGAGGCATGAGTATTTTGCTGCAATTCTTCAGCAACTTGGGGTGGAAAAGATGAAATATATCTCAAAAATTAAAAGTGATTAAAGAGACAATCTTAGAGTAGGCACTGCCAGCAAACAAAACGTTATTTTTCTCATCTCAAAAGAAGAATGATGGCGTCGTAACAGTGCCCACAACCAAATCTATCAAGGAAACGTCACATCCACACTTTACAAGTAAAAAACCTGTTGATTTTTGGCCCAGTAGTACAAGTAATCCAGCAACATCATTTGGTAAGAATTAGGTAGAGCACTGCAGAGGAATGTAACTAAAACTCTGACTTTACGCTGCCACCTTCTATCTGAAAGCAGCCACTCAAGGCAAAAAACTCTCCTCTCTGATCCTCTCCGCTGATCTTCATCGCTTGGTCCCTAAAGGCTCCAGGCATGGAGCTTCCACTAATGTCAGTGAAAGCTCCTGAAACAGGAAAAGCTAACAGCAACCAAAAATAGCCAGGCAGCTATGCAGCTCTAGCACAACTCCCTGCAAAAAAAATCTACCAGTCAGATTTTAATAGCCTGTCATTCTCCTTGATGCAAAGACTATATGCTACCTTCTGGCCCCATTACAGAATAATTCATCAAATAGTGACTGGCACAGCAGAGGTGACCTAAGGCTGCACACTCAGAACAGGCAGAATCCTACTGATAACCACTGACACAGCACTTGAAGCACGCTGAATCCTTGCAAAGACCTGCCTCAACTCTAGCACAGAACACCTCTTTCTGTCCACTTGCCTTCCCAAAAACATCTCTCTGAGAAAAGTCATTATTTCTGTATTTGACTGGAAACAAGAACTTCAGGGCACTCTCACGTTACCGTAATAATCACCACAGACCAAAAAGAACATTTAGTTAGGCTGGGGTTCATTCCTCAGTTCTCAAGAAATTAAGAGAGACTGTAATAGTATGTTTCTACATCAAAGGTCCGAAAGTGCATTCTAAAGAACATAAGAAAAATAAAGTAATCCAAACAACTTCTCATCAGAACACTACCAACTCCGAGGTGAAACACAACTGCTATAAAAGAGCATGCAGCAACACTAGTGGGAATTCTGACGAGGAACCAGAGAGGAACACCATGTCCAGCTGACAGTGAATTATCCTGTCTGGATCTTGATCATGGGAATATCTAATAAATCAGCACTGCAGAAGTCTTCTATAATATCTAGTCCATTATTTAATTTTCAGAAATAATAAATGCACAGTGACTTCTTGGACCATTATTTTACAGACCGTCTATTACTGAGACCATAACTGTCAGATTTATAGACAAAAGTCACTGAAAATGTCCTGGTTACTTGAGGATTTGTGCTCCCACACACAAGACACTCCACAGGTCTCTAAACTCCCCGTTCACACACATCACAACATCTCACCTTTCCAATGTACTCACATTAAAGCTACAAATTTGGAAAGCCTACAGTAAGAACACTCATGCAGAGCCAACCCCCAAACATGCCCGCTCACGAGTCTACGGCCTCCGACCAGCAGCAGGGGCTCAGGAAAAGACCGTAAGAATCAGAGGATGATGAGAGCAACCCTTGGTAGTATCAGCCATCTCCTCCCAAAGGAAAAAAAACACAGGATGTTCACAAACTCTCAAACTAGTCACACTGCAAACCCTGGAATCCAACTGTACCAACTCTCTCGGTCTTCTCAAAAGGCAAGAGAATTGAGGTTTATCCATGTTCTTGCAGACTACATCATCAGTAACAACCCAGAACAGGCTTGAGTTCGCCTTTTCAAGGCACATAATGATCACATTCTTACTTCATAATAATAACAGAGAGAAATACTACAAGACAAATTTTCCACAAGAGACTACTAGTTGGTCTGCTTTTGGATGTCCCAGTTTTGCACATGAAAACTCTCTGGAATTTGAAGTGCCAATGTCTAAACCAAGTGCACATACACATGAAAGAAAATGTAATTACTTTTTTTTAGAAAGAGAAGTCTGGTAGAAAATTGATAAAAAAGCAAACAAGCTTAACATATTTCAAACTATTGCAAGATCTTGTTTGTGGAGTACAACAGGGGAAGAGAAGAAGGACAACATCGATCTCGGAACTCCATGATTTATGACCAAAATGCCATATTGAGCAAGACTAAAAGACTCAAAAGAAGACGAAAAAGAATGAATTTTTTGTTTTGTGTATGCTTAAGTTTTGAGCTGTGGCTTAAGTGACAACAGTGACGTTTAGGAGTACACAGGAGAAACTGATGTGGTGTTCAGAGAATCAAGATGGAAAGGAATTTGATGCTTAGTGAGCCACTTGAAGAAACAAGTGCAAGGATAGAACTAAAAGATGATTTACAGAGCATAAAGACTGGAGAGGTAGGTGAAGGGCAAGAGGAGGAGAGAGACAACGTTCCAGTAAAATTATGCAGCGATGTAAAAGGAGAAAAACACTCAAAATAAAAGGAGCACTATGGAAATGAAAAAACTGGGTAACACATTGGCATTAACCTAGTGAGCAGTAATTCAAACTGGCTGCAGGGGAGCAATCGGGATGTAAGACAACAAGTGGCTGCACCCAAGCCAGAAATGGGTGCCTACAGTTATCCTGAGCTGTAGAAATCTGAGAGCTGCTGCCCAAACACAGGTTCTGCACGTCCCTACCACAGTGATGAGAGATACCCACACTACTCCTCTGTGCCACCACCACAACAGACTCCAAACACCTCACACACCCTCCCTGCAAATCATCGCTGGACACACACACAGTACAGAAGAAAGCTACAGCGCAAATAATACCGGACAAGCACCAGATTTGATTGTGGCTGACAAAACTTTCTTTTTTCCCTACTGAGGTAATAACTGAGCACTGAGATTCTGCTTCTCCTCTTCCAGATCACCACACTTTACACCTGAAAAGAGAAGCCCACTCTAATTTCCCTTCTATTCGGCACATGGGTCAAATATGGAGCATCCACTGTCCACTATAGCAGAGTAAGATGTGTTACCTTGACCAAAGTCCATCTGTGTGAGCACTTAACCATATGGAAGATCAAACATTGCTCAGGGTGCCAAACCCTCGTGCCATAGCATTCATTACTAATGTCTTCTTTCATAAGGACAAGCTCTCTCCCATCCTGGGGAAACAACCGTCATGTTTCTACGGCAAAAAAGATAATAGTTCGCTGACACTGGTAGCACCTATAGGTTCCTCCTCACTTGAACTGTCAGCTGTTTTAACATCTTGAACCTACATCTGGCCCCAAACTCCAGCATGGTACAACGTGGTGTATTTCTCAATCAACAATTACGCTGATGCCAGTTTGGACAATTATATCAGGGGAAAAGTCCAGGTTCCTAGTTGATTTTATCATTTTACCGCAGACTTTAGTGGAGTTGATCACGCTTGACTCATCAGCGGAAATGGATAAAGTGGGAGGTGAGAACCTGTAATGGTGTGTTGCTTGTTTGGAGAAGCCTCACGGAGCCATCAGGAGCACGGCTTGGCTCCTATGCCAGGCGTCCCTCAGAATCTCCACTTACTTCCCTCCACCCCAGACTCTGGAGTGACTCCTAAAATGCTGCAAGACGTACCTTGGACCGTAATGACTCACTATGCTGACAATACTTTGCTGAATTTCTCCTCCATAGCACAGCTGTGATCGTGCCTCTCAGTGCTTTGCGGGGTTAGAAGCTCAGGTAGAAACTAACTGGTTTAGACTTAACCCTGAAAGGATGATGGCAGTGATGGAGAGGAAAATACCCTGAAGTGCTGGTGAGCACTATAATTATGCTTTCTGTAATAATAATTCCCATTCTTGTCCAAGTGGTTTGTAGTTTCAGGGATTTAGTGGATCTGCTGCTGATCCCAGACTCTCAGAGAAACCCACCATTTCCCACAAGCCCACGATCTCACTCTCTCGTGTGTCTTCTCACAGTCTTCATCCTTACGTTGCTACGACATTTCTAGGACCAGCCCCCCAAATGACTTGAAAACAGGAGCAGAGCAGGGTATTTTGTGGAAAAAGAGAGAAAATGGAGAGAATGTTCTCCATTCACCGTCCAGCTGAGCACTAGCTCATATCACTCTACACTTTCTGTGACCAGAGCTGTCATTAGAAGGTATTTTCCTTGTGGATGAGTTGAGGCTGGTCAAGAGTTTACCATGCTGAGTTGAAAGTATGGGATATAGTGGTTTTACAAGCACCTGTTATCAGAACCTAAGCACTAAAACACTTTCGAAGTACATACAGAACATACTCAAATGTTAACAAACGTGCACAAACCGGAGCAAAGAGGTCCTAGGAATTGACCTGTTTTACGCAGCTATGCCCAAATTTGATGACCTGGAACAGCCCTTAATTAGGTATTTCCATAGTCTTAAAACAAACACAGAAATAATGTCCTTTCACATAAATAAAGGTTTTGCCACTAAGTTTTCCAAACTAAATACAGCAAAGCAAAACCCCTCGAATTCACGAGGTGCTTACAGAGAAATTATTCATCTATGCCTTTCAAATATGGCACAGAGCCTAAACTGCCTGAGTTATTGGCATTTCTGTACTTTGGGCTTTCCTAAGAAAACAGGAACTGCAGTCAAAACCCACGTTTGGAATCGCTTCACTTCGGCCACCCTGTTACAGCTGTGTCCTGTGCAAGCTCCCACAACTTGCCGTATTCCAATCGCGGAGCATGACTAAACCAACACCCAGAAAGTCTTATTCGTAGGAGGCTGTTCGCAGGGGAATGAAGATAAATACGAAGATGCAGTAACGGGATTTAAGCAAACAGCATGGGCACACTCAAACACCCAGTTCAAACAGTAACATCCCATTCTGACCTGTTTCAAGGGAAGACCTAATTCCTTTAACGGATTAAACTCCACCCTCAAAGTCATTCTGCCTGACACCTCCCAGGCTGATTCTTACAAAATACTTACAGATCTGTGGCCTTCACCTGATACTATCAAGGCTCCCTAGTCAGCGAGAACGTTGTCACTGTCTTCACATGACCCGCACTCCCTCTGTCTCCAGGATTAAAAACCTCGTAATCCTATCTCCCCGGAGTAATTCTAGAGCTGTCTGTCACGCAGAAAGGCTACCTATATTTATTCCCCTGGTAAGATGCACTAGACAAAGACAACGTGTTATGTCGTTACGAACAAACTTACAGTCCCGTAACAGTCAAAGAAAGCAAAGCTTGATATCATCTTAAATGAGGAGTGTTACAGATTGCACCATCCTTAATCCAATTTAGGCAGAAGCAGAAAGGGCTGAAGCCACCAGCCTTCAGGGTAGCAATTATCTGGTTGCTTTGCAAGAAGAGCCTGAATCATGCAACACAGTGACTGAGGTGGGCAGCAGAGTAAAAATTATGTGTGGCTGGGCTACTGGAAGATATCCAGACTGAGCACAACCTCTATCAGCAGCAGTTCTGAAGAGTTAAGGCGATGAAGTTGCTTCCCCAAGAAGTAACCCTGAGCGAGCACAGCGCCTGCTCTTCCACATGCTGGAATCAGCACTGAGCTCCATCACAGAACTGAGACTCACCTCTGGCTACAGAGAGAGGCAAACAAGTAAGTTACTGAACTGCAGGTGAAACCTGACAGAAGAGATCGTAAAAACAGAACAATATTTTTCCAAGAAAGCCAACGCTAGCAAAAATTAGTATGACTGATAAGAACTGGTGGCCTGAACCACAGCGCCCCAAACTCCTTTCTCTTCTTCCCCGACACGACACAGGTGATCGCTGCACACACTTCCTTGTGGTACATCTTCCATCAGTCTGGCTGAATCAATTTCTGGAAAACTAAGAGCATTCAGTCCCCAGCCTTTCTTTTGCCACAGCAAATAAAGAGGTCAGCACAGGGTTTAGATGTGAAGCATTGTTCTACAGAGAACTGTTAGTCCAACATAATTCCAGTAACTCCAAAAGCAGTTGGTTAACAAGAGATACCTGAAGGAATGAAGAACGTATAGCCTTGTTTCAGCTCAATTCTTTGGCATCGCTCTACCCTGTCTCCCAGAAAGATATCGCTTTGCTTTCCTGAGAGAACCCATTCTTCATAAAGTTCTAGATTCTGCAGAGTGGGTGGAATCAGCCAGAAGATCTAAAAATAAAACAAAGATTTAACTATTACCAACAGCCCACAAAAATAAATAGCCAAGAGATTCCAACAAGCTTATTGTACGTTAGACAAATGAACGCGTAACACCACAGAACACGTGTTTCCCAGGTGCTGTATCCAGAAGCACACAGCGGACAGCAGCAGCAATTGGTCCGTGTGCTGGAAGTGGCACGTTAACTGTCAGCTGTCACGGCTCTTCCATGAAACATCTCTCTCCGAAGATGCCCGCACAGTTTACTTTCAGCGTGTTGGTACAGCACACGTCCCTTGGGCTCTAGAGATGAACGGTACCTGTACCACAGAGATCTTCAAGCTGCTGATCTTATTTCAGGTCCCACCATACACTATTTACACTGGAAGTGGTAAAAGCAACCTAAACCAGCAAAGATGTGAATGTAGCCATATATGCTGTATATTTTAACGCTTCTGTACTCCGTAACATTTCCATTCTGGCACATGCGCACAAACGAGCACGGTATCTCTAAAAGGAAAGAGAAGCTCCAGCTACAGAAAGAGACTTGTGAGGGCACTCTGACCCAACAAGGGTACACAGCCACATACTGTATGACACTTCTAAACCAAGCAGCAAGCTTAAAGTACTGCCAACAGCAAATAAGACATCTGATATTTCAAATAATCGCTGGTTTGTTTCATAAAGGTGAATGGTGTCCTTCTAGTTCAGTAAACTCTCCATACATCAACAGAGCTAGCTGAAATAGGGTGATCAGTGACTGTGCTCCTCCTCAAAAAACAGAGAAAAATGAAAGAAAGCAACCCCTTCCCTCCATAAGAGGCATAGAGAAATTAAAACAAATATCAGACAAGGCTCACCTACCTTCCCCCCACGGAAAACGTGATACCACACTGAAGTGCCACCAAAATCAATATGAAAATCAGTGAAGCATCCTTTCACGCTCATCAAACAGTACCTGTGAGCAGAGCGAAGGACAAAAATGAATCAGTCCGAAACAGTATTTTTCACGTCTTAATTTGCAGAGGCTAACTGCATGTGTGATACCATTTCCATCAACTGAGTTTCTACATTTACAATACTGGGATTCGTCTCCTGAAGTAACTGTAATGAGGTTCCTGATGAAAAATGCGTATCTCCACGTTTGAGTTTGCTGATCATGCAACCTGCAGGAAAGCTTTCAGAGTTAAGGAGTGGAAAAAAAACATTAAAAGTTATGCTGTTCAGAAATATCTCTTGTGCCACTACCAATCCCCGGGGTAATCTGTTTAATGCTCTCCTTCACCGCTCGAGGGTCGTAACCTTCACCCACAGTTGCACACAAATTGCTTCAAAGAGCAAAGTTTTGAAAAATCTGATTTGCTTACAAATCCTCCTGAATGTTCTTTACCTACGTGCCAATAATGCCATTTTTGCAAGGATTGGGGGACAGAAATCTCATCTGGCAAATTAACTCCTTTTTGTTCCCATTTCTAGGCATTTCTGCATCAAAACACATAAAGGAACCAGTGGGCAGCACGGCTAAGTATTAAATCCACTATTTTTCACGCCAGCTCGACTCAGGTTTTCAAAGCAGTTTAAAGTCAGCGTCGCTGGGAAGAGGCAGAAGAGCTCTTGTCTGGCTGCGCAAACCTCGAGCCTCCAGCCACCATCTGTAACTAATGGCCGAATCACAGCCTCCCTCCTCACTACAGGCACCTTTGCAAACGCAGGAAACACACACCACTTAACCCACTAACCTCTTTTCCTTGTTCCGGTCTCCGTTTCATGGCTTTTTTTTTTTTTTTTGGCTTTTTTTTTTTTGGAGTGGAAGGGGAGGCGTTATGGAAACAGTACCAGAATGGGATTTGTCCAAAAAAAGAAAAAAGGTATCATTTAAGTGTGTCTTTTTCTCGTCACATTCAGGTAGAGAGAATCTCAGCAGTATGCAGACGGCGTGCAAAAGTCCCTCCAGATGATAGGCTGGAAAGGACCTTACCATGTGTCTGCAGAAGGCTGGCAAATCAGAGAGGCTATAGGTACATAAGAGCCCGCTGCCTAGCAACCACATCCCGAGCTGGAGTTGACAGAATGATACGCAATGCTGTCATGAAGACAGTCAATTTGTGGGCTTCAAAAAAGGTCCTGTGCCCTTCATCTCACAATTAAAACCTCTCCTTGTGCAATTACACAGCTCTCCTCTTGCCCACTCTGGAATTTTATTTTTATTATTTTTTTTTTAAATCCTTCAGAAGCAGGAAGAGAGCGTTTTCTGCCCCTGGGGTATTTCAGATGCTTCAAAAATCACAGCTAGCCAAGAAGCTGTCTAGACTCTCAATATGCTCCATTTCAAAATATGAGTCCTTCCCTCCCAAATACATCTTTTTTTAAAATTTCTCCTTTTATGTCTTCTCTACCAAGATGTTGTTGATTACAACTCTGATAGAATTTTAAAACAATAAAAGAAGCCCAGAACGGAAGTTGCCTTTCTTCCAGCCAAACTGCAAAAAGTCACAGATTGAATAATTGCTCATAAAACAAACAAAAAAAAAACATGGAAATTCTGTTTGTGGGCAGTGTCGAGTATTACAGGTTCATGTTGTTTTAAAGCAGAAAACTCCAAATCCTTATGGAATCGATTATTTTCAGTCTCCAAAAGGTCAGATGTGAAATACACCACACCAATAAATATTTTCAAAGACAGTGCTGCCTACCAACCCTTGCCCATTCACATGATGATATTCTGAGAGAGCATAAATGGTCTAAGCATTAGTCAGTTTTATTTATTCCTTGGTAGTCAATATCTAAACTTGAAGCTGTTGTTCTGTTTGTATTCAGAGAGGAAATAATAGGATTCCCTGACAAACCAAGTGCTTAAAATTTAGTTTTGTGAGAAACCACCAAGGCAGATATAACTGTGAACACACAACTCTTTTTTTTTTTTCCCATTTTCTCTCTGTTTTCTTGAAACTCCTCTACACACAACAATTTCCATTTCAATAAAGGTAGTTTTAGTGAAAGAGACACATAGGGTGATTAATAAAAACCTACAAAGTATTTGGAAAAAAAAAACCAAAACAACACCCAAAACCCAACCAGTTTCCTTTCCATCCACAAACAAGCCGTGCCATTTAATTTCTACTGTTAACCTAACAGGCTGCTTTCATCCAACCCTCAACAGCTACCAAAAGGGCTCAGGAGCCTGAAAAAGAAATCTTCCGCCATATAGCAACCTCTGTTGTTGCCAGAGCCTGGCACAATGCCTTTGCATTGACCTCTACAGCTTCCTCTTCCAATGTACACCGCAGTCACATGGGCCCAGCACAGCTCCGCGCCACAGCTCATCTCGCACACCGCTCGCTCCAGCCTCAGCCAGCGGCTTCTCCTCACTAACAGCTGCTAATTTGGGGAACGAATCAACTTTTCAGGTTTTTCTGTAACCCACTCCCCCCCCCCAAAAATACCCCCCCCCCCAAAAATAGAAAAAAGCCGTAACACTGCATCCATGTTGAAAGAAACATAGAAACTACATCCCACCGGCGCTCTGGGCGCAGCTCTGCCTTCAGCGCTTTGGGCCAGAGCGGGTCACGGGAACACAATCCCACGTAGGGCATGTGGAGACAACCTGTCCAGAGTTACACCCTGGGGGAAAACTAAAAAACAACAAAACCAAAAAAAACCCAGCACAAACAGGCGATGCAAAAGATGCCCCAACTTTTTTTTTCTTTTTTTTTTTCCAACTGCTGCCACATCCAATCCCTGCACACTCACTCCACTTTCTCTCCCCCGCAGAGCTTCAGTTCGGGTGTTAAAACATGCAGCTGCTTGTAATCTGGGGGGGAGCTTCCCTTCCCCGCTCAGGAGTTTGGTTTATGCTCTCTCCACAAGGCTGGGATTGTTCAAGGGGATGCATTGTTGTTCTGGAGGAAGGATTTGGCGCCGGCCGGGAGAGGGGAACTTTCCACCCCTCCCAAAAAATAACGAGTACAAAAATCTGGGGAAATTTAAGAGGAACGATGGAAGAAACATGGAGTAACCTGCAAACTCAGGAGGAAGACCGAACCCAGAGATGCCCGGCAAAGCGAGCGGC
>NW_009701237.1:0-1271 GCF_000703405.1 Apaloderma vittatum
GAACTCCAGACAAAGCTTTCAACATTCACCTTATGGCAGAGCACGGATAACTCTAAACGCAGAAGATGTATGCTTAGCTTACAAAAGGAAGAGGGGACAAAATGAAGGTTATGCTGCAGTGAGTTTTAATCCTTATTTTCTCTCTTTCTGCCCCAGAAGGAAGCTCAGCATCACTTCAAACTCCATAAACCTGTCAGGCAAGTCCCTCAGACAGATAACAGAAAGCCAGCATATTCTGCTGAAAACGAAAAATCCCCAGATACTTTCTCTAAACTTGGGAGACCACAGGTCTGACCCAATACTTGGGGTCAAAGAGCCCCTTGTCTGTTTGCCATAGTACCCTTCAGTCAGAATATTAACTCCAGGAAAGAGTTTAATGCTATTATATCAGCAAGCCAATTTTACTGTTGTACATAGAGACATATACAAGGCTCAATTGAGACACCAACCTTAAAGGTCCTTTAGAAAAAGAGGCAACTAATAGCAAGTCACAGAAAACTGAGATTTAGTGAAAGATGTACTTTAGTAGTTTATATACAAGTATGTAAACTTATAACAATTAATAATAAATAACAACCTAAATTTAATTTTTTTTTTCTGGATAAGGAAGTGCAATAGGCATGAAAAGATACAGGCTGGAAAATTTTAGTTGTAGTTTAAAAACATGGAATAAGTATTAAAGAGGAAAGATCTGTTGAGAGCTGGCTAGTGGGGAGATCACAATGGCAGAATTGGAAGCTCAGAAGTTACAAGCCTTTTATAGATACCATCAGTCTTGGGTCTCATTGTACGTAGTATTTTCATTAAGCACAATAGTACAAGCATTATGATAGCACTTATGAAATTTAAAGATAAAAAGGAGGCATCATCAGTTGAGGAAAAAATTGAATTATCTGGTAGGAAGAACAAAGGATAACCCTGAGTTTTGAAATAAGAAAGCGAAATTAAATGAATTAAATGTAGCAATATAAATTATTCCATCATCCCCTGACTCTAAAAGCTGCTGAAAAAGCTCCTTCAGAAGTCACTAAAAACATAGAACCTCCACTGGTTCATTTTTTTCCACTTTGGTTAGACATCAACCTCAGAAGACAGTAACAAGAACTTCTGGTGCGGGTTCATTATTTAGAATTATTTATGAACAATTTGGTAAGAGTAATGGCCTCCCAAAATTATGCAGTCATAAAAAAATCCCACAACACAGAAGCAACAAAGAAAAACATTCCTGATCACACTTACATTAGGGCACACAGTTTTACAAAAAAAAAAAA
>NW_009701238.1:0-673 GCF_000703405.1 Apaloderma vittatum
TTTTTCGATCGTTTCTTTCCCACCCGGTTGGTGCGAGATTAAGGGGAAAAAAAAAAAAAGAAAAAAAAAAAGAAAAAAAATGTTTTAATGGAAAAGAAAAAGCGTTGCTGTTGAAATAATAAAAACTTCCAGTAGTTGAAAAAGTTGGAGTTGGTAAAAACAAAACGTTAAAAACAAAGAAAAACCCTGAAAACCAACAACGGGGCTGTTGGGACGAGGTTTTTGTGCCCGTTCACCGCAGGGACGAGCCAAGTGGTGACAGAGACCCCCCCTCCCGTGCCTTCCTCTGCAGCGAGGCTCCCCGAAAACACCGCAAAAAGGCAAAAATAAAGGAAAAAAAGGAAGAAAACCAAGTAAATACCAGCCCACCCTAGGATGATGCCCGGCTTGTCCCGCTCCCGGGGGGCGAGGAGGGGTCCCCCGCTCTGTGTCCCTCCCCTGCTGCCGTCTGTTGGTTGGGGTTTTCCTTTTTTGTTGTTTAATATTTTTTTTTTGGCTTTTTAATTTCCCCTGGGAACACTTGTTGACTTTCTACGTGTGTTGTATATATATAATAATCACTTTTTAATTCCATCTCGGTCACGCAGACGGAGCCCGCTTAGGGCCGCCCCCCCGGCGGCTTTTATACGAAGTTGGAATTTTACTTGATTTGTTTTATTTTTGTTTCGGGTTT
>NW_009701239.1:0-2875 GCF_000703405.1 Apaloderma vittatum
AGAACCCCGCTCTTGGCCATCGCTTCGTCGAGTTCGGGGCTTCTCTCCTCCCGGGGGAAGGAGCTCGGATCTTCCCGGAGAACCCCCCGGGGACTCCTGCGAGGTTCCTCGGTGGTGTTGGGGTCCGAGACCCCCTTCCCCCCCGCTGCTGGGCAGGCCGGGGGCTCCGGCCGAGACCTGGACGGTGACCGAGGGGCGCGATGCAAGTGTCCATCGCCTGCACGGAGCACAACTTGAAGAGTCGAAATGGGGAAGACAGACTCATCAGCAAGCAGAACACCACTACCCCGAACGTAGTGAACGCAGCCCGGGCGAAATTTCGGACGGTGGCTATTATCGCTCGCAGTTTGGGGACATTTACCCCGCAGCACCACATTTCCTTAAAAGAATCCACCGCCAAGCAAACGGGCATGAAATATAGGTATGGTCACGGTATTGTTCTTTTGTTCCCTTGCAGTGCAATAGCTCTTTACTTTGCCTCTAAAGAATTGCCTGCCTGGATGCATCTGGTTTTGCAGAGCAGATCTCTGCTAAGGTTATTAATAGATTTTTAAACTTGGGTGTAACCGAACGGCATTTGGGCGTTAATCTTTTTGCAGGCATCTGTGTTTGTGATTCTATACAAAACCCACTCGCCTGGGTAGATTATAGACAACGTTGTGAATTTACGATGGTGGTGTTAAGATGGTTTCTGTTAAGTGCCCGGTATAACTTATATCAGCCCTAATGAGCAGAAAAATCAATTAGCGAGGCGCGTTTGAGGCTGGACAGGAAAAGTTCATTTGCAGCGTGTTGTATGGAGCAAAAAGAAGCGTCTGCCTTGGGTACCATTTCATCATGGTGATCGCCTACTGACTTCTCACCTGGTTCACTCAGCAAAGGTGTGATCAAAGCCAATTTTAGGCGAAATGCAGAGAAAAAAAGCAAAAATCATGGTTATTCTTATAAAACGCCCCATGCAGCTTACAGATTTTAATCGCTCCTAAAGGCAGGAAGAAAAAGGCTGTGACTTCGGTCGGGAGCTCTCGGTGTGGGCAGATGATGTCTTCAGCTGAAAACGAGGAGGATTTGTCTGACTTTGGCGGCTGGTTTTTGCATCTTTAGGATGTCCCTGGCAGCCACTGCCTGGTGATGTTGCTGGGACGGAGAAGGGGACGGCCTGGGGATGCTCGGCACCCCTTACCTCCCTCGGCAGCCCCGTGTGAGGGGGTCTCAGTGGCTGGGACGTGGGGAGGACGAGGGCAATCTTTAGCCGATGCTGCTGCGTGGCCAGGCCATCCCGCTCCCAAGGAGCGATGCGGGGTGAGGAGGCAGTTTGGTGGCTTAGGCTGGTCTGATGGTCCTTGGGACTGGGGCAAAGCCAGGCTGGCTTTGGCACTGCCGCACAAAACTTGAGCTTGGCATCAAGGGCTTGGTTTAAGCAACCCCTTCATTCTGAAAATTGCTATATTAACTCTCTGGGAACCGCACAGTTGGGGCGTGTGGAAGTGAAGAGGATGGGATGCTTGGTTGTAATTTGCTGTGAGTTGCTTGGATGGTTGATAAATAAGACTTTTAGAGGCTTTATCTGAGCAGGAGCCCGGCCTTCCCGACTGCTTGTTCCTGTCGTTCGGCTGAGACCAACTTTTTGCGGGAGCGTCGCGCCCTCCCACTGCTGCTCCCTGGCACGGTGGTGAAAGGGAGCCTGCAGCAAGGGCAGAAATGCTGATTAATGTCTCCCAGAGCAGGACCCCAGCTGGATGGGGTGCCAGGGGCTGGCAGGATAGGGTCAGTGCCCTGGGGGTGTTCCCAGAGGGTCCCTGCGGGCTGGCCCTGGCTGCGGGCAGGGCAGTATTGAGGGGATGGTGGCAGGTCATTCCCGGAGAGAGGCAACTCTTAAAATCGGTATAACCTGTCCTTTAACCAGATCCTGGCAGCCTCCTTGAGGTAGTAAGGGTTGGCAGAGCAATTCGCCGTGACCCCCCTCCCCTCCTGCAGCCCTGCCCAAGCTGTTGCACCTCCTTGCCTCAGTTTCCCTCCCCGCAAGCACATCTGTGGGAGGTCCTGTCATTCAGAGACGTGATCTGTTACCAAGTCGTGGCTTTTGCTCGTTGGGTTTCGGCACACTGTGTGCTAATCGTCTGCAGTTATCTTTGCTGATTTCCCGCGGGCTCCCGGCGCTATTGGCATGCTGACACGCCGGGTAATGGCAAATCTTTGCTGCCCACATGACACAAGCAGCCTCTGAAGTTGGGCCTTTATAAATCCTTCCCAGCTTGTTTCTAGATGAGGGTTCAATACGGAGGGCTGGATTTACCCACTGGTGCTGAGCACAGCCCTGATGGCTCCCCCGGCTTTGGCTGCCCTAGACCTGGGGAATTGCATCGGGAATAGCATCTTGTTGGTGACAAGGCTGGTGTTTTATCTTTATGACTAATCCCTGTTTCTGCTCCCAAATCTCTTCGTATCCAGAGCTGATTTCTGGCCCTCCCCAAGGGAAGAAGTGAAGGGGAGTTTGGAGGAAGAGCTGACTAAACCTCCAGGCTCAGCCGCGATGCTGTTGAGTTGAGATAACCTTTAGTTAGGGAAGACGCCTACCAACGGTGATGGAGCTGATAATTCCTGTTCATCTCTGGGCCTGGTTCCTCAGTCAGAGGGAAATCCAGTGCCCAGAGAAGCCAAAGGCTTTTCCCAACGGCTGCATCAACAATGCTGTAAAGTCCTCAGCTCCCTTACATTTGGAGCTGAAGTCCTTCCCAACTCATTTTCTGCTTGAATTATGTCCCTGATGCTAAGCTATACAGCATGTGCTGCTTAAAACACGCCAGCTCAGCTGCCCCTTGTTTCACGCTAAAAACACCCACCCCCACTCCCTCCTCAGACCCCAAATGCCGCC
>NW_009701239.1:2885-3888 GCF_000703405.1 Apaloderma vittatum
GGCGGCCCCGCGGCTCCCAGGATGCTTCCCGACCCCGATCCCGGCTCCCCCGGCTGCCAGGAGCTCTGATGCCAGTGGGATTATGTAAAGGGGAGCGACAGCCACTACGCCTGTGACAGGGGTGGGGGTGGGAGTGGAGCCAGCTCGGGGGCTTTTCATCAAACCGCACGGTCCTGGACCCGTTCCAGCCCAGCGAGCGAATCGGAATATAAAAGACAAAGTTTACGGCAGTAAACACATCCGTTGGGAACAGCGGCAACTGTGAGGATACAGGAGCATTACTGCGGCGATCACCTGAGCAGACCTCTCTGCTTGGCGTTTGCTAAAATCTCATTTTGCCTCCTCCCTGTTGGATTGTGGCATCGGCCGAACGGGACCTCCCCAGACGTCACCTCTGCTGTCATCGCCGGGACAGGCTCGGCTGCCTCCCACAGGCAAACGGGGAGAGAGAGGGGCTCTTCCCTTTTATCCTTTTCAGTGCTTCAGTTCAGTCCCACCGGTGAGCCTGCCCAGAGGCTCGGGGAGAATATTTGGGGTCACTTCAAGCCTTCCCTCAGAAATGATGTAGCTGTAGTGCTTGGCTTGGAAAACTGCCATTTGCCGCACCGCTGCTGGAAACAAAGGATGTATTTTTGCATCCCTCTGATGCACGGCGTGGG
This sequence comes from Apaloderma vittatum, assembly GCF_000703405.1. Lineage (NCBI taxonomy): Eukaryota > Metazoa > Chordata > Aves > Trogoniformes > Trogonidae > Apaloderma > Apaloderma vittatum. The sequence goes on from NW_009701239.1 coordinate 3,545, forward strand.
AGGAGGACTGGCAGGCTGGGTCTTCACCTGATTTGGACCATCAGAAGGTCACAGCCTGGGTTCTTCTCTATGCTAATCTGCAGGTTTCTTTTTTTAAAAAAAATATGTTATCACTAATTCAAGCTGTCAGTGAAGTGGATCCAGCCCCGATCCTGGGCTCTTTGGGATGTGCCAGGGCTACCACAGAGAATAACTTCTCAAACTGAGACTTGTCCCATCGCTCCCATGCTTGTACTGGCAGCCTGGCCGTGATACATGGAGCAGGGCAAAGCCTCTCCCCGGAGCATCCTGGCTCCTCGGGCGCTGGGTCTATGGCCAGGACGTGGGGGGCAGATCTGCCGCCC
>NW_009701239.1:3942-4977 GCF_000703405.1 Apaloderma vittatum
TTCGGGGCCGTCAGCAGTTCAGAAATAGCCTTTTATGAGAGCTCTGCCCGCGCATGGGCACAAGGGACACGATTTACAAAGCTCATCTATCTATTTTGTGTTCATAAATTATTGATAGCGAAGACTTCAACCGTTAACTAAACAAAAAAAAAATCCAGCTGCAAAGGCAAGTTGATGGAGTTAATAGCCCGCGCTCACCCTGCGGCCGGCGCAAAGCCTCGGCAAGATGCGGAGGGAGGTCGGGCATCGTCCCCTCGAGCAGAACCTCGTCCCTCCTGCTCGACATGGGATGCCCAGCCCCGTCTCACAAGCCCCTCACGGCCACCACGCTCACACCACCGCAGCACCAGGGCTCCTGCGTGTGCCAGGAGGTCTCTGAGGACGGTCCATAATAATGGCTGGCAAAGCTGTCGGGTGGCAGTTGAGGGGATCCCAGCATGGGAACCTCGTCCTTTGCTCAGCCAGGTCTCAAGGACCTGTCCTGCTGGAAAGGTAACGGTGCTTTTTGCAGTCGCCGAGCATCGGGTGTGCCACGATTGCGTGTCATGTTTTGCAAAGCTCTGGAGCAGCTTTAGCAGCCAAAGATCGAGCTCTCCCTGGTGCCGCAGTGCTCGGCTCACCCACCCAGCACTGGCCACTGCTCTGGAAGGGAAAACGTCCTCATGAACCCAAATGACGAAGAGCCTGGAGGAGCCCAAGCTGGCCAGACACGGGGCGCTGCTGCCTGTCCATCTCCTTCTCCTGGAGTATCGGGGGTGCCTGCCCTCAGTGCGAGGTGGCCTGGTCAATCCTCTGGGTTTTGGGTGGGTTTTTATTCTGGCTTGCTGCCTGAGTGCTGCTGCTTGCCGGGCTGGAGGCTGCGGGACCTTCCAGCATCCCCAGTGGCACCGAGGCAGTGCCCTGGCCACGTTCCAGTGGAGGTCATCACATCCCACCAGCTAAAAAACACGTCAGTGGTTTGAAGACTTTTTTTTTTTTTCTTCCTCTGTGCCTGAAATTGCAGTTTATTGTCGAAGAGCATTAGTAAAGAGCTGC
>NW_009701239.1:5008-9111 GCF_000703405.1 Apaloderma vittatum
GCATGGCGGCGGTGGGCGTGCTGCTCCGGTGGGACGGCTTCTCTTCCCCCTCCTGCAAAGGCGGCCGTGGGCTTGACTTGCCAGGGTGAGAGCAGCTTCTCCGTTGGCGCTGCACACCGATTGCAGATGTTAGAAGGCACGACAAAAATACTACAGCACAAAGGATTCCTCATCCCACTTTTCTGCCTAAATAACTACCCACTGGTGAACATAACAAAGTATAAAACTCTCGGTCCCGGGATCAACTCCAGCCTTTTGGGTGGTGCGGGCTGGAGGGTCATAGCGATGCTCTGGAGCACCTTCCCTCCCATGGTCATCGAAAAAAGGGAGAAAAGAGCAAACTTGCTTGTGGGAAACATCCCACAGCCATTCCCTCTCCCTGGAGAGGTTCCCAGCAGAGCTGCCGAGCGCTCGTGGAAGGGCAAAAAGCACTCTCCTGGGGGGGACGGAGCCCTGCAACAAGGCAGAGCCCGAGACGTACGATTACCATCAGGAAAATGACTTTTGCCTCTGTGACGGCCGGCGGTTTCTTCCACTCCTCTGAACAAACCCCTGGGGAGCTGTGGGCTAGAAGGGAAAATTGGAGCGCTTTTATAAAAGCACCAATTCCTTACGTCGAAGTGTGGGATTATTAACGCCGGGGTTGCATCGGGAAGTACCCTTTTGTGTGCAGATCCCGTGTAACATGCCTGGTGTAAGCGTGGGCTTATAGGAGGCAGAGGCAAACTTCCAGCCTGCCAGGTTTGGAAAAAAACCACAGGTTGGTTTGGGCTGCAAGATGAGGTTGGAAATAGAAGATGAAGCTCTTCTACTTTTCAAAGGGTGTAAGCGAAAGCAGGTCTTGCTTAGCAGTGTCATTCAGGAGTTGTGTCTTTTTTTTTCACTGCATCGTACTACAAGCATTAACCATAATATCTACCTCAAATATTTAGGAATCCATGGTTTATTTAAGTCTTGCTGAAGTTACAAGCAGTTCTAAGCACTTGCATGCAAATGGCACAATTATTTTGATATATCATTTCAGCAGCTCTCCGTATCACTGTGATTTTTATGGCTCATCGTCTGATCTTCATTTTATTGCCGTAAATTAAGACCAATCCAGTGAACAGAATGGATTTACACTGAATTCACAATGCTTTTTTCCCCCAGGACTGTAGCTTATAATGGCTACAAAGGCAGGAATAGCTCAAAGAAGGAGAAAAAGGAACCAGCTGAGTAAACAAAATCTGTGCTGATTGGTGCCCCTCTCCAGTTCCTAATGGCTCTCCAGGAGTTTGGAGCTGCTAAGTAGAGCCGTAGGTTCTGTGTGGTCTGCATTTTTCTTGTCTCATTACATTGATGCAAAAGCCACATTTAACCTTGCAACGTCAAAACCATCAATCCGCTGCCCAAACTCTCCAAATGCAGCCACGGGCGGAGTTTGCCAGAGGTGAACTCACTCCCTGGTTTTCATGTCTTCTGTAGATGAAGACTTTGCGGACGTGTAAGCAAGGAAAATGTATCTCCTGTTCATAAAAATGTGTCTACTTATTAGCGACCTTGGAAACGTCTGTCCACCAGCTTAAATATCTGACCCCCTGCAGTGCTGGGGGAGCACAGCAAAGAGCCAGGGCTTGATCTGCTCTCAGTTCCTGCCCCCTCCCAAGAGGAGCGATGAGCTAAGGAGAACAAGACTCAAGGACAAACAAAATCTCAAGGATCTCAAGGACAAGATCTCAAGGACAAACCGTGTTTTAAAGACCTTGGGTTTGTTAAGCAGGAAGCAAGTTGATGATAGTTTAGGGAAAGCTTTTAAATAACGCAGTCGTGTTCCGGTGATGAGCTGCACAGCCTCTTGGAGCTCGCCGCCAGCTGAGCTGGGCGTGGTATGGGGCAGCAGCACAAAGGCATGGGAGCAGCCTTCGTGGCTGTTCCTACCCCCATCCCCATCCCCATCCCCATCCTCATCCTCATCCTCATCCTCATCCTCATCCTCATCCTCATCCTCATCCTCATCCTCATCCTCATCCTCATCCTCATCCTCACCTCCATCCCCATCCTCACCTCCATCCCCATCCTCATGCCCATCCCCATCCCCATCCCTGCCGGGTGGCTGGTGGCTGTCCCCCTAAGGCAGCTCATGGCCATGAACCAGGCAGGTTCCTGCTGCTCCTAAAACTCCCCTTGCTCCGCTCTCCTTGTCCCAAACCATTCCCTGCAGCGTGATATTTTCCATCTAAAATCTGCGTGACAACGTTAATCTAATGCTTAAATGGATGGAAGAAAAGATGTAATGCAGGCACACTGCTAATTTGATTACTTGTGAAGTGCACAGTTTAAGATATTTAAGATGTATTATTTTAGCATGGCTGCTCTGGCAAAATCCAATTTGAATTTGGAGCACGCTTATTTTTATTTTAGACTAACATTATAAACCGCCATCTGTAGAATGTGTTTGTTAAGAAATTAATTCTCAGCGAGAGGAAGAAATTGCTCTGCATGAGACTCACCGTGAGCCCAGAGGTTAAAGCTGGGGTGAGCTCTTCCCTGCGACAGGGCAGTGGACATCTCCACTTTGCCCGGGGCTCAGCGTGCGCTGCCAGAGTGGCTGTTTCTGCAGCTCCTGCTCCAGCAAAGCTTCCGTGTATCTTGGTATTTGGAAAATACCCAACAAACCGAGGCCTGTGAGGTGTGGTGGTGGGTAGATACCTCACGTCAAGTCAGCGAATGCAGCTTGCTGGTGCACAGAGGGATTTGGCTTCTGTGTCACTTCTCTTAACTTGGTCCTTCGTCGTGCTCCGGGAGATGCTTCCCCATCCCTGCGGGAGTCGGGGCAGTGGCTGGAGAGGTTTGAAAGTGTTTGCTCCTGAACAAACCCTTTGCGGAAGCTGAGCAGGAGCTGCTCTCTATCCACACCCACCGTGGGTGTGCTCACTCTACACCCCGGAGGAGGAGGAGGAGGAGGAGGCAGAGAGGGTCCGCAGCATCCCCCTGCGGGAGGTGCAGCATCCCTGCTTCGCCAAACTGAGACTTGCTCCTTTTGGTGGCCAAATGGAGCAGAAATGGTTCTCAAACTCTTTGTAGTGCTATAAAACCTCCTGGCAGGTGGGTGGGTGCAGGTGCCCCAGGGTCTGAAATGCCTGAGGTGGCACCAGCTCCAAAACTGATTTCTGAAGTACTTAAAATGTGTCATTCTCTAAGAAAGGGTAAAAGTCACGCACAGTAATTAAAACGAATATTTGGTTGTTTTTCACAGTGGTGAAAAATAACTGCCTCAGCCTGCTTATTTTTAGAACAGATTGTGCAAACAGCTTTTACCTGAGTATTTCTGCAAGAATAAATTGCCCCTCCGAAGTGTAAAGCTCCCCGTCTCGGGCCGGCCCCGCTGCAGAAGGGCAGAGCTGCTTACGGCTGCGCTTGTCCAGGGCTGCTCAGATTCCTTCCTGTGCGTTAGTCTTGTCATTTTGTCAGAATTAGCTGCTTCTGCCTGTGGAAAAAATACAGTTTCCCAGTTTCAGCTTGTTCAGTCACTTTGGCTTAATGACCAATACAGTCCAAGGCGGGTCAAGGGTTGGGGAAAGGGAAAAAACCCAAGAGTGATAGTCGTTGAAATTTTGAGTTTTGCCTGTCTCAGTGTGAAGCGGGACTGAAATGAGAGAAAATGGCATTTTTTATTTACAGCCCTATGGGATGTGACAGTGTGGGCAGCACCCTACTCGGTTTTTTTCTGGGTGGAGAAGGGTGGAACGGCTGCGGTCGGTGGGGCAGGGTTAGGCACTTGGTCTGCATTTGCTGGAGCTTTGTCCCAACCTTCGGGATCTGTAACACCATGGGGTCGGGTCCCACCGGAGGGCGGTGGAAACCTCTCCGTCCCTCTCCAATTTCTGGCAATACAGGAGCTGCAGGCTATTTTTACAAGGATAACATCATTCCCTCAGACGTTTCATAGCCTGTGCTTGAAAAGCATCACTGCAGAATGACAAATATTTTTTTTTCTTCTCTTCTCTTTCACCCCGCGGATCCCACTGCTGATGAAACGGGGTGGGGGAAGCGGAGCCGTGGGCTGCACGCCGTTCCACCACGCGGTGGCTGGAATCGGGGGGCCCCCGGCAGAGTTATCCCCT
>NW_009701239.1:9194-12610 GCF_000703405.1 Apaloderma vittatum
CGGAGGTGGCGTCCTGGGATGTGGAGCAGCATCCAGCTGCTCCTCGGCGCGGCTGGCTGAGATTTTTGGGAGGGATGGATTTTGAGGGGGGGATGGATTTCGGGAGGGAGCGGGCAGGAACCTCATTCACGGCCAGATCCCTCCTCCTGGGGAGGCTGAGCACGCGGGCACGGCAGCCCCTGCGCTTGGCTTGCGGCCCATCTCTTTTGCCTTATCTACATTTTAATGCGTCATCCGCAACTTTTCTGAGGATGCGGCCCTCCTCAAAAAAAAAAAAATAAAAAAAATTGGGGGAATTTCAGCTGAAGCGACCGCCTACGCACCCGGTGGCCCCTATGACTGTGAAAGATGAGCTGGAAAGCGTGAAGCGAGCCAAGAAATGGGGGCCAGATGCCATTTAGGCACCTGCTTGTCCCCTCGCATCATCCACGCCCGGGCTGGCTGTCCCTTCTGCCACTGAGCCGGGGTCTCCACTGCCTGGGACCCACCTCCAGGCTCTGCTGCTGCTGTTTTTCAGCCCACCAGTGCTGTCTGGTTTTACTTCTGCAGCTATTCCACTAGTAGCAGAGATTTTTTCCTATTTTCTGTCTTTGACCTAGCGCTCACCATCACTGCTGTGGCAGTGGGGACAGTCACCAACTCCCCCAGACCCCGTTTAACCACATGGGGGACTGCAGGGCAGGGCGGTCTTTCAACTCATGGTGAGGTGAAACAATTTCCATTTAGCAATGGGGAATATTTCCGAGGGACAAACAGGAAGGCACCTTGCAGCAGAGTGAGGAAAGATCCTCAGTGGGGTTTTGCTTTAAAAAAATCACCATTCTCGCTTTCCAAGGAGTAAGGTTTCACACCTGCCCTGTAATAAAACCATTCTGCAGGGAGAATGTGGTGCGAATTTGGCACAGAGCAGCAAAGGCTGGCGAGGCTCATCATTGTGGCATCACCCAAAATGAAGTGGGGAGCAGTGATTTGTACCCGCCCGTACTCAAAGCTTGCCCAGGTCCCACGGACCTCCCTCGTGTCGTCACCTTGGCGGGTTTAAAATACATAAAAAGCGGTGGCTTCTGCATCGCTGCAATTAACCGCTAACACGGGCGGTAATTTAGTGGGAACTGCTGTGCGTGTTGTGAAGTGTTTTGTTCGCCAAACGGGAGGCAGAGCCCGTGACTCTTCTCTCTTCCCACCCCCAGCACTTAGAGAACAACCTCCTGCCACCGGAGCTTGCTGAGGGGCAGCTACTGCTCATCTGACACCCGCAGGTCTTTTCGAGCTGATGGAGAGAAGTTAAATCCAGCCTTAAAGCAGGAAAGCACCCGAGTTAATGAAAGAAGAGAATTAACACCTCCATGTCACTTCACCCTCGGCTCACAGCAAGCCCAGGGAATCAGCGTTTGTGTGGCTCTGGGCTGTAAGGAGATGCTGAGCACCTTCCCCCAAATGCTGACAGGTTACCCTAGAAACTTGGGAGCATTTTTTTTTCCAGAAAGTGGTGTGTTTTCTCCAAAACACGGCCTGTCTTTGCTCAGCCCCAGCTGCACCCTGTCCTGGCTGCTCTCTCCTCCAGCTGAGGAGATGTCTGAGGTGTCTGTGCGTGTGTCTTGGAAGAAGGGCAGAGGAGGAAAAATTGTCACCCGCCTGGTTTGCTCCGGAGGTGCAGGGTGGCTCTAGGGGGGATTTAACAGGGGTGGAATTGCTAAGGAGCCTTTCAGAGGGTACGAGGCCAAGCACGGCTCCGAAGCCCGAGATGACACTTTGCTGTTCCCGGCTCTGCAGGTGACAAGCAAAGGACCCTGGATGTGCTGCAGCAGGAGAGGGTGATTGGAAAAGGGGCTCTGCTTTCTTTGGGCTTTTGTTGTTACTTGAAACAGCCTTTTCTTTTTTATTTTTTTTTCCCAGGGAGCAAATTATATATTTTATTCATTTTCTGTGCAGAAAGGAACGGTTCTGGAGCACTAATGGGGATGTTTCTAAGCAACCTTGTTTTCCCACTGCCAGCTTCAGGAACGGTGACTTTTTTTTTAAAAAAAAAACATTTTTGTAGCAATAAGCCAAACTATCTGCAGTTTATAGGCAGAAAACATGTTTTCCCCAGTTTTGCTCAACTGGAAGCCCCTTGGAGCTCTCGCCACAGCCAGGAGGATGCGTGAAGAGGTGTGAGGAGGGGTGGGTGGGAACTCACCCCCCCTCCCTGGTCAGGCTGCAAAACAGGGTCCTGAGGGGGTCACTGCCACCAGGGCTGCTTTGGTAGGGCCCCCCCCCCGCAGGATCCATCCCCTCAGTTTTGTATTTGTGGTAAGAGGCTGATTTCTCTGGTCAAAACCACCGACACAGGGCAATTAAACTGGGGTTGGAATGAGGGAAAACCAGCACTCTCTGGTTTCTGCAGAGCTCTTCTAAGGCTGATGATTCTTCTGTGGGTGTGGAGTCGAAAATGTTTTAGTCATTGTATGTGTTATTGCAGAGATTTTATTTAAAACTTATGTTTTACTTAGGAAAAAAACCTCTCACTCTTTCTCATTCCTGAGGGGGGGAGGGAGGGAGGGAGGGATGGATGGATGAATGGATGGATGGATGGATGGAGGGAGGGATGGAGGGACGGATGGATGGAGGGACAGAAGGGTGGATAGATAGGATGGTTAACCTGATCCTAAAGTACAGATTGGACTATTGGAAGTAGATAAGCTTAAAGCAGGGTTTGCTCAGCACACCTCAGACTGAAGCGAAGCTGCTCGACACCTTTGGTTTCCAGGCAGCCCGACTATCACTGTTTTAAAATCTTAAAACTCTTTGTTTTTAGCCCCCACCAAGCAGGAGGCTGTTCTGGAGATATTTCCAGGCTGGCTGGGTGCAGGGGTGTCAGCTGTCAGCACACAGAGCTGGTCCTGGCTGGGATCAGGTTTATCTTCACAGGTAAGCTCAGCCTGGTGTTGGACACCGGGTAAAGCTTACCCTGTACATGGAGGCAGATGATTTTGGGTTGAAGAGGAGCCATGTCCCCTTCTGCAAACCAGTGAGGATGTGGCAGGGTTATGGAGACAGAGGCAGGTTCAGACTGGGCTGATTTGGGAGGGACGTTAACAGAAGCGACCAAACCCAAACTCTCCCCGCTCCAAACAACGAAAGGCAGCACCAAAACAAACCTCCCACCTGGATAACCAAAACACATTGTCTTATGATGACTTTGTCCCTTAACGACAGGAGGAACCACTTGCAGGCTAATGAGTTGCTGAAGCAGCACAGGTGGCTCAGAGCATAAATCCCTGCCAGAGGGGCCAGGGCTGGCTGGGTCTCCATGTGAGGGGCTTCTGAGGGGTTTCAAGCTTTACTCTTCTGGCTGTGTGCGATGGGAAGTGCCCGGTGCCCAGGTGAAGCTGAGGCGAGGCTGGAGGGTTAATGTGAAGGTTGCCTTAAAGAAG
>NW_009701239.1:12620-16337 GCF_000703405.1 Apaloderma vittatum
ACTTGTTGAAGCATCAGGGGAAATGAGCCTGCTCTGCACCAGGGCTGGGGTAGGTGCATTCTCCTGCTGAGGTACCTCAGTCTGTGTGGTTTGGGGGGCTCTTCCTGCTGGATGTGGCTCTGGAGGGGTGGGGAGATCACCTGCTGTGGGGCACTGGGGGTTGCTCAGCACTGCCTGGGCACGGGGACCAAGCTCTCTTTCCTGCAGCCCAGTGTCGCGGCTGCTTCCAGCGCTGCAGCATTTGCTGGGGTCGATTCTACACTGGAATTAATTAAAAGTGAATAATAACGATCGCTTTCTGCCCCGTGCCACGGGAGACAAATACAATTCCTGCCATATGGCACGGGCTGCTTTGTAGACAATTTTCCTCCTCCTTTTCCGTTAATCAAAGAGACTGTCAGCTCTGAAAATCCCCCAGACCTGACCTGGTGCTGCTGTGCCATGCTGCTGCCTGCACTGTGCCGCCGACATACCTGAGTGATGCTCTGGGGATGGGAGCTCTGCCGGTGCTGTGGGGTGTGTGGGTGTTTCTGCGTGGTTTTGGGGGTCTCTTCACCCCAGCAGCTGCAGGAGGTACCCAGCACCCTTGCAAATCCTCGGGCTCAGCATCACGATGCTGGGAGCAAGCAGGAGGGCAGGGGCAGGTCTTGCTGCCCTCAAGATATGCGTCTGAGTGTATATATTATATAAATGGTATATTCCTTTTAGTCTTTTTAAGCTCTGACTGCGCTGTCAGCACTTACCCTTCCAAGGAAATAATTAAACTAAAAGTTAACACAAAAGCCATTAAGGAGGTGTTGGGTGAGCACACGAGATGAAATGGGGGCCGGAGGGGAGATTTTTTGGGGGGTTTGTTGCTGTACTGTGTTAAACGAGGCTTGAGCAGGGGCTAGACTGGGCACCACTGGTTTCAGGCAAGGACTATGTGCTTCTCCTCCAGGTGTGATTTCACTTGAAAAGGTTTGCCTCAGCTTGGGGAGGCGGCCCTTAACGACCGTGGGATTATAATTGGCCACCCCCCATGTACCCTGTGAGTTAATTGGGACAGCAGCATCACAGGGAAAGGCTTTTTTTCAGCAAGAAAGGGTTTGGTGTTACTTAAAAAGCTGGCTTAAGCAGAGGAGATCTGGAAGAGGCTTGCAAATAGCCCTGCCAGAGAAAAGGCTTTCCTGGAGGCACAATGGAATGGAACTGCGGAAATTAAGCTTTGGTTAAACACTGTGGAAACTTTCTATATGCAGATTTATGTTGGCAAAGAATGAATTTTTAAGCCATTTCTAGTGATGCCCATGCATGCCTCGGGGCCCTGCTGGGGTGGTTAGGGAGAGTGCAGGGCAGCTTGAGTAAGGTTGTTAAAAGCAAAGCCCACAACGGGGGGAAAACTCTTCAGCTGACTTGTGGATTCTTCTCTCTGTCATTACTGGAATGATTTCAGGCTTTTATGTAGCCAGCGATGCTTCCCCTCCTGGGAAGGAGTTAAATGAGTTTAGGGTTGCTGTGCACTTGAATTATCCTCGCTTTTCATGGCCAAATATTGATCTCAATTTCAAACCTTGGGTTCTTGTCTTTTTAACCAAAATTAACATTTCAGACACAATCTAAGTTTCCTACATGGCCGCATTACAAGGAAGAATCCCCTGGGGATGGTTTCACCCTCCTTTGCTCCTGAGACTTGAAAACCTGTAGCATTTTCCCTCTGTTTTTACTGTCAAGATTTATCCCAGGTGCCTCTTTTTACTCTCATCACCTCTCTGTATTTCTGCAGAACATTTTTTCTTTTTTCCGCCCTTTATGTGGCTTTTTGACTTCCCAACACTGAACCAAACAGCTCTTGAATTCAGAAGCTGTCGCCTTGGTCTTTCTTGTGCACATCAAACCCTGGCTCCTCAGACACACAACCTGCTCTTACCAGTCATTCAAATCTGATGCATCTCTAGCATTTTCCTTGGGTTTGCCCATAACTCTGCTCGCAGCAAAGTGGCTAACAAGCAAAATGCTCTATTTTTTTTTTTTTTTTTCCCCCCAGCTTTGGGAACCTGAAGGCTTTTGCAGCTCTGAGCACATATGTGGGATCCAGGCTGTGCTTGCAGCTGCTCTCCAGGTCCCTGCGCTGGCGGGTGCCAGCCCGTGAGCTCCTGTCTCATTTAGCTGCTTGTTCTGGTAAAATAGTTAACCCGTCTAGCAATGGATCCAGAACACAAGTATCTCTTCTAAGTATGATTTTTCCTGTGTTTAAAAACTTGTGGTGGGTTTTGGCTGTGTGTTTTTTCTGTCTGCTTCTAAATGAGCAGCTGTGGTAGGACACAAAGCCACTCTTGGTCCCCAACTGAGGCTGGAGTGGTGCTGATAAGGAATAGTGTGTCTGCTGTAAACAAGGGAGATGGGAATGAGAATTAGTCCTGGAAGTGAATCTGAGAGTGCTTTGTGCCCTCAAGTCGCTGGGACCTGATAATTGCTACCCAGGCAGAGGCTCTGCTCTTCATTGCAGCTGGAATTGATGTGAGCAGTTGAGTCTCTGTGCAGCCGAAATAACCCCTTCCCCTACAGACCTGGCACCTGCTGACCTGGGCACTGCTTGCCAGACCACCACCCAAACCCCCAAACTTATCCCAGGCAGAATCCCTCCAACGCTGGGCACTGCAGCTCTGAGGATGGAGGAGGGTGCAGGTGCAGCGTATGAGCAGCTCTTTCCACTAGCAAGAAAGAATGAGAACTTTCCTGGGGAAGGCCTGCTGAGTGGCAGAGGCTTTGGCCACCAGCCTCGTAGCTGTGACACCCGTTTGGGTCCCGCTGCTTGTGTCTCTCCTTGGCAGTGGGAAGGGGCTCTTCCCCGCAGGCTCCGGGCTAACGCTTCCGTCACAGCCTTATCCCTGCCGGAGCTGTTTGCATGTGCTGCCCAGTTTGTGTGGCGTTGGCTGGAGCTCAGCACCACCAGCTGCTCCCAGAAGGACGTGGATGCTGCCACGGATGCTGCTGAGAGCGGCAACGCCTGCGTCTCCAAGAACCCGCGGGTTCGCAGGGAAAGTTACGTGCCCTCCGCTTTGGAAAAGCCTAGTCGAGGGAAATGTCAGCCCTCTCCGCACGCTGTTTTGGTACCTCGGTGTGTTTTTAACAACATCCCTGAGTTGCAAGCTGTGTTCTCAATGAATCAGGCATTAATCTCCCGTGCTCGTTAACCCAGCGCAATCTGGCGGTGCCATGGGGACGGCTGTGTTCGCTCCGGCTCCTGGCTGTGCAGGCAGGGCAGACATCACCTTTGCTTTATGCCAGGAAAGAACTGTGTTAGATCAGCGGGCAGGGCTGGGCTCTCGGGAGGCTTTGTGTCCCCTGGCACGGGGATGGGACAGCACCACCATGGGATGCTCACCTGCCCTGATCCTACTCCCTGGAGGAGGAAACTGGAAAGATTGGAAGTTAAATTTAAAGCATGACTTTCTCAGGGCTACAAAGTAGAAATAACACGGTGTGTCCCTTTACAAAATAAATTAGAGCCCTATGGTCTTTAGTGTGCTGACCATGGCTGTAGATGTCCTTTCTTAAAGGTTTGGGTGACCTGGGGGTCTGGATCAGGTTGCCCCAGGCAGCTGGGTCCAGCAGCAGGTAAAATTTTGGGTGCTCCTCTGCATGGGGTGGCCTTGAGCAGTGATTTGTAGGGAGCGGTACAATTGCTCTGCTTCTGGAGAGTGCAAGAGAAGCTGAATATCAGTGAGAGGAGAA
>NW_009701240.1:0-1129 GCF_000703405.1 Apaloderma vittatum
CTGCCTCCTGCATTGGACATCAGGGAGTTGGTATGAATCAGTGGTGCTATGCCGGGAAAAAAGTAGTTCCCAATACCACTATAGGGAACTAGAAGGTGAATGTAATGGTGAGACCAGAACTTCTTAGCTTTTTAGTTAATCTATGCATTGTCAAATATGCAGCTGCAACCATATACAAGAGAATAAATTGCAGCATGTGATGTTTAGCGTTTTAATGAAAAGTTCATGGGAAGACCTCTCAAAGATGGTTTCATCCAATGTCAGTTTTATTTCTCTATTACTTTGGCATTAAGCATTTTCTTAGCCCAATAATGTCTCATAATGAATTGCTTTTCTTACACTAGTCTCCCTGAAGAACCAAGAAATACTTTTTGCATTTAATGAGAAGGCTCAGCATGTTTTTTCAACTCCCCCATTTTTTTCCTCCCATTGACTTGTAGGCCATTTTTTAAAGTATCAGACACTTACTTCTATGTTGTGCCATAGCAGAATGATAATTAGATGATGCTCATTTAAAATTCTGATTATTTCAGAATTTATCTCTGTATGATTTACATTGCAACATTTGAGAAAAAAAACCTCAAGAAGCAGAAGAAAATGAAGCAGAGGAAACTTAAGTACAGAAATGTTTCAGTATAGAAAAGTTAAAAAGAGATTTTTTTAAGAAAAATTTAGACTATGTGGAAAAATTTCTCCTTCCAACGCTGACTTATTCACTTAATGAATGTGTAGATGATCAAAGCAGAAAAATTTCAGGCATATAGGAAAAAAAAAGGACTAAAATATATCAGAGCAATCCTACATAGGCAAATTCTGTGTTAACTGTGTGGTAAAATGAAGAGGTCCCACTCATAAACTAGCGCAGGATGAACATCGATCCTATGCACTCATAAAAGTCTGAAGAACACAGTGAAAAGGGTTGTTCCTGGGTCTCCCATTCGTTGCATGACTGATCACAAGGTACAGCAGCCTTTTACACTCGCCTGGGAGCTTGCATCTAGGTTTCCTTCTGCCTATGTGATTGCCTTTGTTGCAGGAGTGTGAAGATCTGGTGACTCTTGTCAGAACGGGCTGCTCAAGCAATGTCTACTTACAGCCGATAGTTCCTGAGGAGGAGCATGGAATGTGA
>NW_009701241.1:0-217 GCF_000703405.1 Apaloderma vittatum
AGAAAGAAAGAAAGGAAGAAAGGAAGGAAGGGGGTAAAAAAAAAATTTAAAAATCCCCTACAGCGGCTCTGCCGTGGAGTACAAAAGGGAAAAATAAAAGGGGAGCCTGCGGTACGAAAATCCCAGTCCCCCTCCGCTAATCCGGCGAGCAACACGCCTTCCCACTCCAACTTGTGCATACCTATCAGCGGAAAGTGTTGCATACGGCAACCGCCGC
>NW_009701241.1:305-505 GCF_000703405.1 Apaloderma vittatum
AAAAGAAGCCAAAGAATTGGTATCTCCCCTCCAGCCGCTGTCAGCAACTTTTGGAATTAAGTCCTAATTATTTTCGTAAAAATACAGTAACGCGGAGTTAAGGAGGTAAAGCCAGGCAGCTGAGAAAAACCTTTCCTCGCGTGTTTAAACAGTCCCGGTTTTCCTGTTGCACACACAAAAGGGACACCCGGCACCAGCTA
>NW_009701241.1:627-901 GCF_000703405.1 Apaloderma vittatum
GGGTTCCCCTGCTCTCTCCTCGGCGCTTACGTGACGTTGCTGTGTTCGCTGCAGCAGCCCCGGAGCTGTTTTTCACTCCTCTGCGAGGCTCATCGGCACTTGCCAACAATGAGCTGTGTTTCTTACCCAGCTTTGGCCACAGCTAATATAGGATTTCAGAAGGGAGGAGCAAAACCCTTACAGGCAACCAGAAGTAAAACCTGGAGCAAACGAGGGAAAAAAAATAAAATAAAGAAAAGCAAAAAAAACCCAACCAAATCCAAACCCAACCCAC
>NW_009701242.1:0-974 GCF_000703405.1 Apaloderma vittatum
CCGCTATGACCACATCACCGTGGAGTCAGCTTTTGACAACCCCACCTACGAGACAGGAGTAAGTACTGGCCCCCCTCGCCCCGAGGCCGGCCAGTGCTGGGCACCCCGGGGACCCTGCGTCACACGGGCCATGTGTGCCAGGGGCTGTGTGGGGTGGGACAGGGTCATGCATTCCACAGATTGTGCACTAGGTAGAACATCCATCCAGGAGCTACACATTGGATGAAATATCCATTCAGGCACTGTTCAGGAGATGGGACATCCACCTAGGGATCACGCAGGGGTTGGGACAACCATCCAGGGACCATGGACCACCTTGGATCATCATCCAGGGACTAGGACATGCATCTAGGGGCCATGCATGGGACAGGACATCCCTCTAGGCACCACACATCAATTGGGACAACCAACTGTGCAGGAACCACACATGGGATGGGACATGCATCCAAAGATTGCACATTAGCTGGGGCATCCATCCATCCCAAGGACCACGCTTTAGATAAGACATCCATCCAGGGCTCATGCACAGGAGGGGACAACCAACCAGGCACCACCCATCAGTTGGGACATCCACCCAGGGGACCACACATGGGATGAGGCATCCATCCCAGGACCATGCATGGGGTGGGACATCCATCCAAGGACCAAACATGGGAAAGGATATCCACACCCAAGGATCACACACCATCTGGGATGTCCATTCAGGAACCATGCACAGGATGGGACATCCATCCAGGGACCACATCTAGGATGGGACAACCATCCTCAGGGCTGCCTGTTGACTGAGATGCCCCCTGAAGGGCCCAACGGGATGGGAGATGCCCCATCCCTGTCCCAGACACCCCGTGGCACTGCCGAGTGTCCAACCCCTCGCAGTCTGTTTTCTTTGCAGGAGACGAGGGAATATGAGGTGTCCATCTAGGCGTGGGCAGCGTGGACCTGGGCGCTGCAGCCACCCCTCCTGGGCCCCCCCT
>NW_009701243.1:0-227 GCF_000703405.1 Apaloderma vittatum
GGGGTCGGCTCCCACCGATTTCCCCCATTGTTAACCCCTGATCACCCGTTCACAGAAAACCCCTGGAGCTGCAAAACATGAAAATATCTTCCAACCGGTTCCAACAGAGAGAAATAGAATCATTCCACGTTTTTGGTGACACGTTGTGACCCTGGGGAGCCGGGAGCTGAGCGAGCCGGTGGCTTTGGGGACCCCCCACCCCTCGTTTTGTCCCCTCAGGCCCAGGG
>NW_009701244.1:0-21414 GCF_000703405.1 Apaloderma vittatum
CTCGCTGGGCAACCCCGGGTCTAACCGGGACCCTGGCGTGGCAGAAGAAGGGTCCCTTTTCTCCCGCTACTACCTCGCCACGGGTGGGATTCCTGGTCACACCGAGCAACCAGGGCCGGCTCCCTCCCAAGGCAAAGCCCTGTGGCAGGAAGCACCAAAACTGTGCAGAATAAAGAAGAATAAAGACTCTCCGAGCAGGCTCAAGACCTTTCGAGTAAGCACTATAAATATCTTCCTTTAATTATAATAAAAGATAGTTAGAAACAACAGAAGCAAAAAAAAAAACCCCACAAACACCCAATCCAAAACAACCCCCACCAATACCCATCAACCAACCAACCAACAATAAAGGCTTAAATCATGTTGCCCTTCCATGCACTTCACTGCCTAAACAGGTGATCGAGTCAGCGCTTAACTTTGGTCCCCATTGCTCAGAGTTAACAAAGCCAGACCTGGCTTGCTTTTTTTCTTTCTTTCTTTTTTTTTTACTTCAAGCTACAGTAGCTGCTTCAAGAAAAAAAAAAAAGGCATCTTCAAATTACTCAGCACTACACTATGAAAGGAAAATGCTGCTTTGGGGAAGGGTGGTAGATTTTTTTTTGTTGTAAATTAATGTTTCACTCAGAGGTTGCTGTCCAGAATTATCTGATTTGTGTATTTTATAATATAACACCACACCCTTGTCCCGAGCTGCATGTAAGTAGCTTGGCTTTTGTTTTCAAATTGTTTCTAGCCCTCCAGCACTGGAAGAAAGTCTTTAAAATATTAACCAATACAACTGTCATCTTCCTGTGTTTCCAGACATTTTACAATAGGAAACAAAGAACAAAACCCTACAACAATAGCTCAGAGGTATGAATTGCCTCATTCATCTCACTGGAATGTTCAAAAACATTAACTATTTTTTGACTGATTCAGCAGAAAGCATGCTGCCAGATAATAAGCTCGTGTCTGATCCAGGGGAGATTCAGGGACTGAGAAAGGTTTTATTTTTCAGCACAGCAACGTAGCACCTTTCCTGAAAGGAAGCAGATACTCCTGTTGATGGAAAAGGCTGCATGAGGGAAGAAATTCTGACATGGTTTGAAGGGAGCTACTGCCTTCCTTTCTCTGAACTAGCAAATGGCTTATCTCACGCCTGATCCTTAATCCACAAAGGCCCAGGAGGGTGGTAGATGCTGGAAAAAACTCTCATGTCATTGCAATAAATCAATTAGCACCCACTCAAACACACCATGAACAGTCTTTTGGATTTGAACAGCAAAGGCCCAGAACTTGAGCGTGGGGTGTTTCAATCTCTAGTTTAACGTTCTTAGAGCAGGAAAGGCAAGGTCAGCACCATAGACTGAACTTCTATTGAGTCGATGCCATCATTAAAACAAAGTTTGTTCAAACCCCCGTTAACACATGTTAGTGCTCCAGCCAGGGAGAAAACAGATGGCTTGGCCATCGCTCGACCCTGTCCTCCCATCAGGAATGGTGGGAATGGGAATGAATCGCAGCTTCCAGCACTGGTGTCTCATTTCCAAGACCAAGAGGTCAGGACAGAAGTGCGTCACACCACAGCCACGCTGGCCCTGTCCTCAGGCGTACTCGCCGCCCAAGGCAGACAGAGCCAGCACCAGGCACCCAGGCTCTCCCAGGTCATTGCTGTGCAACTGACCATCCACAGTAACCACAAACACACCTAAAAATTGAACAAAAGGTAAAAGTCTTAACAGCAGTGGAATCGTTCAACAATAGATTACCGAATTCTTCAACTTGCGGAGTATTAACATCACAGGGTTACAGAAAAGGGCCATATCAATAATAAGAGTGTAGTGCTTGATGACAGAATATTTGTATGTTAATAGAGAACAAAACTAAATTAATTATTTTTATCCCCCCACCCAGTGCTGGAATTCTTGAAGAGTTCAGTAGCAAGTGCCACCCTCACACTTCCAGTTAGCCAGGTGGCATACATCTTAAATAAAGGCTACATCAGACAACTGAAGATTTTTTTTTTTAATAGAACCTTTGATCTTTACTTCTTAAATAAATAGAAAACATCGATTTAGCAAAAAAACCCCAAACAACACAAACTCCCCACAAAAGTTTTAAAAGTGCTAGTTTTTCCAATTTCCTTCCCGAGATTTCATGACACAGAGCTACATGTGCTATTTTGGCTGAATCCAAAATAATTTTAGTCAAAGTAAAGCCACGGTTATACTTCCCTTCCCACCAGACACAACCTCCCAACACAGTAATCAAACCATTTCAGCAAATATCTAGAAATTAGTGCTTTAGCTTTGTTACTCCTGCTCTGCCACAACACGGTGTCCACGGCTGAGAGTTGGCAAATACATAAAAAGTCATTGATTTAAAAAAAGTCAGACATTTAAATAAGCATCATTGTTAAAAGTACATTAAGAGTACATCTTCGGCTCAAGTTTATTTACCTTTTAGGTACTTTAAAATCATGCCTAACTGTAAACAAAAGTGCACATACTTCAAGGCTGATCAGCACTCACTCAACCAGGCATTTAGAGGTGGTTGTGCCCAACCCAGGGCAAAAGCTCAGTCCTGCAAGTTTTACATTGCTACAGCACAGAGCAACCTCTTCACAGACCCCTTCGTCCTTGGTTTCCTGTCATCTTCTACAGAGAGGTCCCTCCCCGATTTGAAAGGGTGGTTGCGAACCATGTCTCGGTGGATGTTCAGAACAACTTTGGCAACTGCCTGAGTTGCTTCACGTCAAGAATGGTGCCAACAGAATTCATGCTGTTCGACTGGTTTAGTGTTTCAAGGGCTGGGGGATGCAGATTTCCAGCACAGACCTGAGCATCTCCTTCATCTTTCCTGCCAGGCTGTTCCGTGAATTCAACCCTCCCAGGTAACAATTTGGGTTTTGTTTTTAAATCCTTTAAAATCTGAACTGAGTTTTCATCTGCTTGATCTGCTCTGGGAGGAAAGAAATCATTTGTAATATTTCTTAATACAGGGCTGCTTAATTCTGGTGGAGAAGCAGTAGGAGTCAACTCTCTGCTGTGACTTTTTAGATGAATGGGAAGTCTTCCATCAATTCTTTCGGATAATTCAGTCCAGTGGTTGAAGCCATCCCACACAGGGGTACAGGTTTTGTTCCACCTGCTTTGACTTTTGACAGTGGCAGAACTGTCATCTTGAACCTGCACTTCCTCTTCGTCTTCACTACTGTCATTGCCCTGTATCAGCCCATATCGCTTCATGTACTTCTTGGTTGCAAAAGACATATTGTTTGGTGAAATTAAGCTAAGGCCCACCATGCTTTTATCCATATTTTTGTGCAAGATGTCTTGGAAAGAGAAATCTGCAGGAGGATTTTGGCCTGAGCGACTGAGAGAAAGTTGAGATAACTGATTTTCACTGAGATACTTGAGGGCTATAGCATTTGCTTCCATGCTCAAATCAGCAACATTAGGAGTTAAGCCACACACGCTGACATTGGCAAATGACATATAATTTAGTCCAGGCACCACTGCTTCAGGATTTATGCGCGCTAAGATGCTGAAATAAACCATCAAAAAGTTAGTTTAGCATTACAGAAGTATGCATTTCACAATCTCATCTGATAATTTCATTTGGCTTGCCTGAAAAGCACAGCTCAGTCAGGCTGCTCAGGACCGACACCCCACGTTCTGCACAGGCTAAAGCAGCTTTCCAGCTACTCACACCAAGAGCAGCCAAACACCGTGTTAAAGAATGGATGAGAGTTCCTCCTAATTCAATACTAACCACAACCCTTGTACGAAGGACCCACCTCTAGGAGGTTTCAGAGCTGGGTTTGTTTTTAAAGGAGCTTTGAGCTCCTGTTCTGTTCTCACCAGTAAATGTCACATTATGTGTCTCTGATCCTAAGACTCTAGATGGTGTCATCCAACCCAAGATTTAAATCTAGATAGAAAATAAAAGCCCAATGACAAACCATGAGTAACTCTTCTTTCCCAATGCATGCTAATACCAGGATTTTTACAGAAACTGACATAGTATCTGTTTCCAGAACCCTGTAAGGTTCTAGTTTTTGAGGGCATTCTTCAGGAAGGGAAATACTCATTCATTCTGTTGCTTGGCACACCAATTTCTCGTATACATTAGGTGTTTAGCTTAAAGACTGAAAGAAACTCTGGCACGCTGGCAGTGGTCATAAAGCAGTGCATTTAGCACATGCATCATATATTAGCTCATAAACCCAAACTCCTCATGCTTAGAGTCTTCCTATTCCACTGAGTACGCATTCTAAAGTTTGTTTAGGGAGAGTAAACTCCTGGCTCAGATGAACAGATGAGCTGCACAGTTGCTCCCTCCCCTGCTGAGCTGTAGACCTTTTCTCAGAGTTGTTTATCAGTTGTGAAAGTGGCAGAAGGAAGAATCCCGCCCCGCTCCCCAAGTTTGAAGGAAAAAAAACCCCAAGAATCCCAGTGTTGTCTTATGGGTTCACTTTTTAGTCTGTTATTGACATTAAAAGAACACTGACAGAATCTCCAGTCAGGTAGGTAGCCCAGAAATTCCAGGAAAATGCCTGATGAAATTCAAGTGAAGGAGAGAGACCAGACAGACCCAGTTTTGATTATACATCAAAGCCATGATGACAATTACACTTATACTGGTGAAATGCAAGGAAAGGGTTAAGAAGCAGTGAGAAAATATGTAGCTGCTTAACGTTCAGCCTCCCAAGTCCAATGTTTCTCTGGAATACCTTGACATAGCCCAAAGGATTGAAATTATTCAAGACGCTTCATTATTATCCTAGGGAATTGTGTGCTACTGCATGCACAATACTTTAAGAATCGCCAGATGCTCTAACAGCTAGAGCTACTTGTGTCATATTTAAATAATCTGAGTTTTGCTAGCAGAGCTCTTAAACCTAAAATACCCATAGTATGAGCCAGTTTTTCATCTTTGCAGGAAATGTGGATCAAGTTGCTGAACAAATCCCCACTGGCAGTGAACACAGTCCCTTCCTCTTTGCTCACTGAGCCCATATTAATTTTTGGTTAGATCTACAAATTACTACTCAAAAGCAACCAGCATTTTACCTGGCACTCTCCACTTTGTGGGTATTTTTCTTCATTTTGCCAGGTGAGTCAATTTTGACTCCAAGACTTTTCAGTTGTTTGAGTGTAGCACTAATCACACTCTCTTTATCCATCACATCCGGGCCAGTTTCTGAAGCCATTTCTGTTGTATCATCAATATCTTGATATTTAGGACCATCATCACTAACAAATCCTGATTTTACAGGATCTTCCGAGGACTTTAAGAGGTGGTTTACTTGGCCCTACAGAAAAAGGGAGCAGAGAAGAGACCACATGGACAAAAATATCATGATATGCAGGAGTTTTTAAAACCTCAAATCCTGGTTTACTCTTATGCAACTTAGAATACAACTATTCTAACAAAGAAGCCAAATTTGGATTCAGTTCAAATAAGCAAATAAACAAATATTTACTAGTACTCCGTGTATGCATGAGAAAGCAAAGCACAGAATAATTACTTAAACTTTAAAAAACAAAACAAAAATAACCCCACAAACTTGACACTTTTCTGTAGAGCATAACACATAAACTTGAAAACTGCACACAATTTTCATTCGTGCCAGTACTACACTGTAACTTCAGCAGTGTGCCATTTTGACTGTCGCGTTCAGTGCAGAATATTAACTTTAAATGAATTACCAGTAAGTCCTGGTAAAGCTTTTGATCTTCTGATGGATGCCGAGGCAGAAACGAGGCGGGTGGCTCTGAGTTTTGCTCACTTGTTGCCACCACAGGGTTGCTGGCTCCCTCTGTTGGTTCCTTCTGTGAGGACACGCTGATACTTTCTTCCAAGGATGAACTGTGAACAAGCATTTGGGAAGTGTTTCCATTTCTGAAAAAGAGCAGAGAGTTAGGTATTTCCTTGAAACAGAAAGCACAAGTATCAGTACAGGTACTTTACATTTTCATGAGAGGAGATGAATCGAGTACTGGAAACAGATGCTAACATTTCTCAGTTTGTCTTCTGCTTGGGGCTTTGCTTCCTTCTGCAGTCACTTCCTTTCAAGTCATTTGAAGACGAAAGAAAAACACCCTGTAGTGCAAAACTACAGCAGTCTGTTTTTAAAAACGATGATTTGACAATGACAACAGCTTCTTTGGACTAGCCAAAACTCAATGACACTCTATGACTTAACCTTAAAGCAGACAAAATTAGTCATTAACAATTTTGAATTTGTCTGTTTTCAGCATTTTTACAGACACTTAAAAGCCTTTAGGAGTAAGTATCTTGCATATGCTCTGAAACATGACTTATTCAAAAAGCTATTTTTACCAAGGTGAGCAATGGCTGAAGAGATTCCTGTGGCAGCTTAAAAATGCTTTAAAAACTTCTCAAAGACACTGTTACAAGTATGCATATACACAATGCACACTGAGTGTCAGGAACTGAGAACAAACACCTAGCTGAAATATTTCTCAGCAGCAGATGTGAAAGAAGGACCATAATCACAGAATCACAGAATGTTAGGGGTTGGAAGGGACCTCTGAAGATCATCTAGTCCAAACTTCTCTCCTGAAGTTTCCAGATAAAAGGGGTAAATATTCTAGAACAGGTTACAACATGATGCTCAGCATCCCCTTCAGCCAGCTGGTGTGTGCACCGCCTAAACTTTGAGATCAGACGTATCAATAATAGTATCAACCCGAGGAGATCCTTAAGCAGCCCTCCTCCCCCTTCCTGCTCCTCCTCAGGAGACAAGTGCAAGATAAGGGAATTTCAGAACTCAGCTGATCAATTGCCTGTGTTGAAAGCGATAAGATTTAAATCACGTGACATACCAGATAGTCAATGTAGGTTATCGGTTACTGTTATACCAGCAATTATTCATCAGTCCCAAAAATGCTCCACTCCTCCTCTAAGAAATCTGGGCGGTGCTCCCCACTCATACTGTAAGATACTTATACAGCTATTTTACAGCTTTATGAATTTAAGTTGAAGAGAACCTTAGGACAGCATCTCTCTAAAATACAATGCTCAAAAACCTGATTTGAATCAGTAACATTTATGGCAGCAGTATGTTTGCAGATAACACTTTAATAAAGGACTATGAATATTTAAGTTATAGCTTAATTATAATAATCTTTCCAAATATGATTATTTTAGAAACCTAATATAACTGGAAGGGTATTCCCCCTCCTTTGGCTTTTATACTTAGAGAATATTAGATCATTAAAAGTGCTAAATTGTTGAGCTATTCCTTCTATAAAAATAACATTCATATAGATACTTTATTTTTAAAAATCACTGCCCAAATCAGTCTGACACTAGCCACTGCAGAGCAGGAATTTAAAAATAATTAAATTAACAACAGTGGAGTTGGTACCTGCATTCACTACACAAAGCAGGTGTAAAATGTCAAGAAATCCATAGAACAGTTGTATAATCATAAACACCCCATCCTAAGCTCCCCTGAATTAAAATCATTCTGAATGCTGACAGGGAAAAGCTGCTGTAGGAAAACAACAGACTACAGCAGTATCGCGTACCTACCCCATGTCCCCTCAGGATTTAAGGTAAGAAAGGGAATGTTGCCAGCCCCAAACGTGCTTTTCCAAGCTAAAGGCTTTTGCCATCAGCTCCCGCTGACAGGAAGGCTACCTCAGCGTGCAGGACTGATAAAGGCAGACTCTAAATGCAGCTGTGTTTTGGTGAGCTGTACACTTAGAAGCATAATTTAAAAATGAAGAAGGGAAACAATACAACAACTGAAGTCAGGTGACTAGAATTCCCCAAAAATACAATTATGAAAGTAGTAACTTATGAAAGGCAGTTCAGCTTATTTATGCTAACCCAAGGTAATTCTGGTTACTTACTGGAGAGTGTTCTGATTAGTTCCTCCTTCCACAAGATGAATACTGTCCACAAAGCTGGGGATGTCAACCACCTTTAAGGATGAGGCAATACTTGTATTACTTGCATCTTGTTCAGCATTAATTGAAATGCTGATGTCTTCCTTAGAAATATCTTCATCCTCTTTTTTAACTTGGGGTATGGACTCGTCTTGTTTTTCTGAGGCCGTATTCCAAAATAAGCTAGCACCTAGAAGAGAATTAGAGACTTATTCATATAAGGGAACTCATTACTATCTTCTGAGATCCTTTGGCTTTGTA
The DNA here is from genome assembly GCF_000703405.1 of Apaloderma vittatum. Taxonomy (NCBI): domain Eukaryota; kingdom Metazoa; phylum Chordata; class Aves; order Trogoniformes; family Trogonidae; genus Apaloderma; species Apaloderma vittatum. Next base: position 8,166 of record NW_009701244.1, read on the forward strand.
AAGCTAGAGGAATTATTTCTTCATGTTCAGTTTTTTTCACCATTTTAAAAGTTATTTAGGGTTTAGAACAGCTAAGAGTTGCCAAAACATCATTCAGTTCTGAGTTTCTACAAAGCATACTTGACAAAAATAAACTGTTGTATTGAAGCATTTTATAAGTTGACCTTGAGCCAGTTTGAAAATTTCTTCCAAACCACAATATTTCCAAGGATTTAACAGGAACCAATATATTACTATGTAACTTTAGTCACAGTCTAATAACTTGCTAAAATTAAAGCAAATACAGTATCCTCTCCATGCACATAAAAGCATGACTTATAAAAAACATCAGTAAGATATTTATTGGAACACCAGATGGGATAGAAGCTATTGCTTCTATTGGGGATTTTTTTTCTTTTAGTAAGGTAAAATTTTAAATAGAAAACCCTGCTAAAGCTAGTGGAAAAATAACTCTTCCAGTGATGGCAGTCACTGCCTTTGCAGCCCAAAGACAAAAGTAGCTCCAGCATAAACTTGCTACAGAATGTAACTGGCTTTTGTGTCTAGGTGCACATCTGTGTATGCTCAGCGTGTCTGCAAAACATTCCCTCCGTGCTCAAACAAATCACAGAAGCATCCAGACAAAGCGATGCCAGGCTATTTGTAAAGACCAAAGTGTTACCTGTGCTCACAGCAACGCTCACACTTTTCCTTTGGGTTTCCATAGAAACAAGGTCCCCTTGCTTCTCAGGCTGCAGAGCGTGGCTGGCTCCAGCTGGTTCCGGGGAACAAGCCTGCCGAGCCTGCGCTTCCAGCAAGCGCTGGATCTGTAACGGTTATCAGAAAGTTATAACTTGTACGACAAAGTAGAATAGGCAACATGAATTACTAAATTGGGTTCCTTTAAGACCTGGATTCGAATCCAGGCAGCGCTGCCACAGAAGTCTGATAATGTTCCAGTTCTCAGCAGGGCACGCAGCATAAATCAAAACATCAATTTCGACGTTGGCAGAGCTTGCAAAGAAGAGGTTTTGAGCACATTGGCAGAACTACACCAAGATGCCTTGAGTAAAGCCTATTTGCACGACACTTGCTGGAAGTATTCTCTGTCCCTTTCATTCACATACAAAACCTATTACTGGCATATAAATGCTTGGCTGGCAAGTCAACTGTCCCTAGACCATGCTAAACTAACCTTGTATTTATTACAAAGCTAAGCACTTAAATGGTAAAATTAAGGTTGCCCAGGCAATCTTCACTCTAGTATTTGCATCCACTCTGTTCACTGATTAGTTCACAGCTCCATGGAGAAATATCAGAGTGGTGAAGGCAACATTTATACAATAAGGAGCGGTTTCCCTCTCTCATGCACAAATCACACTTGCAGAGCTTCATTTTATGTACAGCAACTACATCTAACGCACATTGCTGCTGCAATTTTCTCATTTTAAGCAAGAAAAACATGTATCGTGAGCAACTTCCCTATTCGCATCATTCATCACCCGCAGCAAAATTTAAACTCTTGCTCTCCAGCCCCACATCATACCCTGCAAAATACAGGGCCGACAGTGTAACTCAAGAGTTTGGTTTTTTGAAAAAACATGCCCAGAAACTTAACCTGGTATCGAAACAGAGCTTGGAGAGACCAGCAAAGCCCAATTTTTCAGCACAGTGACAAACACCTGGTGAATCCTGCTGGTCTGTTGCAAACAGACAACTGAAGTTTGCTAAGGAACATCCTCAACAGCCCAGGAAACTGCAGGCTTGAAGGCAGGCAAAATGAGTGTTGTGTGCTTCACTTGTGCTTACAATACCTCCAAAGTCTAAAAATCTTTAGCCCATGCAGTACTTTTTTTTTTTTTTTTAGACAGCATACAGATAGGAAAGCATTCATGATATAAATACATTATGAAAGCAATCTGCTAAAAGGGAAACCATCATGTTATGCAAATATAAAAAAAAATGCAAAATCAAATCAGGAGTCAAATAGTTTTCATTTGTTTTAAGGGTCATCAATTAGCAGAGCTAATCAGGACCCTCCTGCACTCGGTATGACAGTCTCTTGTTCCAACAAGGATAGACAGGAGTTAATTCCTCTAGCAGGGGAACTATCAAAGTGTAATCACTAAGAGGGCAGAGGATAGAGCTGCCATTTCCACAAACCTGAGCTTGAAGTAATTTGAGTTGTCTGTCTTGCTCTGTCAGAACCCGGTATGCGTCTGGAGATAATCCCATCATTCCATTATCTGATCCCGCTGCAGAAGGGGGCGTGTGCAGGCACGGCGAGTGGGCTGCACAACACTGCGGACTAGAGGGGCTTGCACTCGGAAGCAGCCTTATCCCAGGAGATAAGCTATTGTCCAGAGAACCGTTCCCCATTTTCCCATGATATCCCATGCTCATAGGGCTGCTTGTGCTATATCCTGGATTGCAGCAAATATTTGGGCAAATGACATTTTGATGGAGCGCTGCACACGGATTCTGTTGAGCCATCTCTGACTGGATTTCCACTCCATGTTTGGGACTCGGTTTATCAATTCCTTGCCAAGAGTTTATTGTATTATATTGGATGGAAGCAGGAAAGCGACAGCTGCAGGCACTGGCTGGACAGCAAGATGGCACTTGGACTGGCACTTGCAGCTCTGGTGGTCTTCTGCAGCTCTGTGGTGAAAAAGCAGAATTGTAGAGGGGTGGCTGAATAACAGCAGGAAGCTGCTTGGAACTGGATGTTGGTGTTCTTCTAACTGCAGGCTCTCCCTGCTGTACGACTTCTTCAGGGTTTAATCCATGTCTTTCCAATGGCTTTTGGAGGTGATGTGCAGCTGTAACTGAGGAAGGCCCGCTACAAGAGGTTGAAGAAGAAGATCCAGAACTTTTTCTTGACTGAGGGCAAGCTTTCTTACACTGCAACTGTTGCTGTGGTAGAGCTTGCTTTCCTCTAGAAGGCTTTAAAGTTGGAATTTTCTGGTTTAAATGGTTTGGTAATTGCCTCAGAGAGACATCTCCCATATTAGTAGAAAAATTTTGCTTGTCTTCAGAGTGCTGGGTGGGGTAACATGTAGATGCCAAGCACCAATTCTTTTTAATAGGCTGAGGAAGTGCTGAGGGTAGACTTTTAACATTTGAAGTCCCCACAGGCTTAGATGGTTGTCCTGATTCTATGAAGCTGCCATCCAAAACAAGTGACAGCTCAGGAACTGAAGGAAAGATCCTGCTAACCTGAAGGGAAAATTACAGAAGCAGGTTTAAGATCATTTTGAAATACTGTCTTTCAGCCCTTCACACACAGAATTCCATCAAAGAAAATGTTTTAATTTAAAATCAATATATGACCATTACTAGCTCCAAACCAGCTACACAATTTCTAAATATTAGAGAATCTAAATACAGAAAAAGCAGCAATATCTCTAGGATCATTCTTAGAAGACAAAATTGCTTTCACACAGCATAATAGCCCTATCTATCAAAGGAATGCTCCAGGATGACATTTCAGAGTATGGATCTTTCCCTTCAAGAAGCAGACTACATGTTCCCTCCTACTATTCTTAGACCTAGCAAATAGGTGCAACAGCACATACTTTATAATTGACAACTGTGACATCTATCTAGACCCATGCTGCACGAAGGCTGCTACTTCATCATATTTGTATATGCTTCAGTAAAGAAAGACAGGCCAACAAATCTATTTCATTGACCTAGAACTACAGAGGACTGCTGCCTCTATCTTTGTGTCAGACACCACAGCTTTTCCATTTAATGGTAGCAAGATTCCCAAATTAAAACTTACTCTGTTCCCAAATCCAGCATATACAGGAATTCAAGCATCTGCAATCTTGGAAAAAAAGCTGGATTAACTAAAGCAGACTTGGGACTCTTGATCCATTTCTTCAGTTCTGCTTTCCCCAGCTAGCATCTTGAGACAGAGGCTTTACACTCTCAAGTCCCCTTAGAATGAGTTTTGCTACTTTATTACATCTGAGTTGCCTAGAATAATTATTTACTTAGTTACCTGTTGACTCGCTGGATGAGGACTTGGAATTGGTCTGGGGGATAAATCCTCATCTTCTACACCAGAGTCATGATCACTTGCTGACAACTTGCTGGGTGAACTGCCTTGAGGAGGACTAAAACCAACATAAATCAAACTAAAAATGCTTGCTTGTCAGATTTGGCAGCAATAACACGAATCTTCCCGTTTTCCACTGTGCCATCTACAGTGCAATATCAGCATAGTTTTTCAAGAAGCAGTTGCTATACACCTCCTCCCTGGTTAGTCAGGGAGTTCACACAGCAAACAGTTCTAAGATCAAACAGTAAAAATACAAATACTGGGTTTCAGCAAAAAAAGCTACCAACTCTCCCTCCTCACACTCTCTGACATACACACAATTCAAATGACATTCTAACAGCAAAGCACTGGTTTATGTTAGAAACATAATGAGTGCTACAGCAAAGAAAATAAAGGCCATCTTATAGTCACAGATAAAAGTTTGCTGGGTGAGGTTCTTCAAAACCTCTAAGTTTCAACCTGCCAAGGTCTTGCAGCTCTGAGAAGTCAGAAGGAAAAAGGAATTTTTACCAACTTAAGTAGATTTCAGTTAGAGGTTTGCTTCAAATGATACTATCACATAAAATAATACAGTGAACTAAGCTCCATCAGTAAGGAAGCCTTTTTGGAAACATTCACTGTAGAAGTTACAAGCATTAGTAACAAGAGCAGAACTATGAGTAGTTTCTCTTGGAGTATGGTCAGCTTGACCATCTTACTTGAAAAATATTAGCTCTAGGAATAAAGGACATACACCAGTTTTAATGCAAGAAGATCACTGCATGCACAGCACATGTCCAAAACATATCATCCAATAAATATTTAATTTTTGCACATAAATTACATCCAAAAGATTTACCTTCTGATAGGAAGTTTCTTGCAAATTCTGCTGAAGAACTCAGTTTCTGCATTTTGATTTTCTGCACTCAACTCAAACTGAATAAAGCTCTTGTCTGAAGGTTCAACATTCTGGAATGAAATTTTCTGTATTTGTGAAACATGAAACTTTCAACTTCCAAGCACTGAGGTACTACCCCCAAAGAAAGAGTTTTAAGGACATTTATATCTGATTATTTGCTGCTTGTCCTCTACTTTCAATTCTTCCACTACTAAAAGGAGATGGGCAACTTCCCTTCCTTTCCACAGTTCCCCCTGCCACTCTGTAAAGTAGCTGAACTAATTATAGCCATGAGCAGATGCTTCCTTGCTGTAACTGCTTAGATACTCTTCCACGAGCCTTTACCACTACAGCAAAGAGTGACTGTTCCTGCACCATTTCGCCCACCACAGCTGGGTAAATCCAGCAGACAACACAAGTGAGCCTCTGTTAAGATGCCAGTCGTCATCTTCACGGAGCTAAGCTGTACCTGGGCTAGAGGAGGAAGGCAGCCCCGAACTGGGGTGTTTAATTGGAAAGAGAACAGATTAAACACCACAGGACACACATTGCACTGGCTGCTTTTCTGCCAGAGCACAGGAGCATTTATTGAGTAGATTAACAATTCAACTTCAGGTTCCACACAAGCCTAGGAAAACAAGGAACTGAAATTCCCTAGAATCTCCTCAAGCCTTCTTAGTTATCTCCTAGCAAATTTTTTTCAAAGAGTCTTTGCACAAAGGTAAAATTGTTTCTGCTTTGTTACCTCGGTGCAGCAAGTGATCTGCAGATTAGTAACCACTGAATTCCCTTTCGCATTCAGCTTCAAGCAAAGCGCAAGTACCCAAGCTTTGCTCTCCAGAAGGCACTGGTGTGCATCACCCACAGCAGTTGTTAGATGTGCCCAGAATGCACACAGTTTACCAGATTAACAAATGCTAGAGGAAATAAGAATCTCTGCTCGTAAAGCCAGAAGGTCACTAGTAAGGAGGAGCACTAACCTAACCCAACATAGCACAGTGTACTTTAAAAGACAGATTCTTAATGCTATTAGAAAACTGACTTTGGAAGTCAGTTGGAGACAAACTAAACTTACAGTAATCACTGTGAAAAGAGCTACAAACACCATAGTCCTGTTTGGGTTATGTTAGAGGGACTCCTCCCACAAGTACTTATATTAAAAGTAAAAAATTTGCAAGTACCACAATGCAGGAGGAATCCAAGCCACTTACTTTGAAGAGGTGCATTGTTTCACTGGAAGTTAAGATCTGAAACCCTAGTTCAGTCTGTCCACTGCACGGAACGCACTCATAGAACTCTGGTGCCTTGTGTGTCAACGAATAAAGCAGAATAAGAAAGCTCCCAGATTCTGAAAAAACCCTAAAAAAGAAAACTCACATCTTAAAAAAATAAAAAACTTAAAAAGAAGGCCCTTAGTTTCTTAATATACTAAGCAAACCATCACACAAACACGTTCATCACTACATTTTGAGTGGTACTGAGCTATTCACAGGACAAAAGGACTTACAACTGATGCCACATGCAACTATCAAAGCAAAAAACGTGGGAATAAGTAATCTAATTTCTAGTCCAAACCTCTAAGATCACTTTGTACTTTAAATTATTCCTGGAAGACTTCAACTCTAGCATAGAAGAAAGCATTTGTAAAAATGATATTGCAATTTATTTTTTTTTAATAATGTAATTGAAGATATATTATAAGGACACTAAGTGTTTCACTTATCCTTTAAACATTCCAAAAATTAGCAAAGAGAATTTTTCTGAAAGATTATATTGAAGTTTCTTTTTTACAGGTTAAGAACGGGGAGTAAAAACAGCCTGCATTTAACACAAAACATCAGGGATAATGAAAATAATGTGTATTTCCAGGAATAGGCAGTACTACTATTAGAATATTTTTTTCCTTTTATAGCACTTGAAATACACTTGTCCATGTGTGGGAGTAGTTTGTTCTTTCTTTAAATGGGATAGAGAAAGTAGCAGGAACAAGATGTTTGAAAAACACATTCACACACAACTTTAAAATTTTACTTACCATTTAAGAGTTAAAAACGTATGATGCACAGATTAAGAAGTTGGCCTGCAGAGGTTAATTCTGTTTACATGGTTCATCAAATCTGTCTAATCCACTTCCAAGATGGAATCAGTGAAAGTTAATGAGAGCCAAGCATCTAACTTGCCTATCTAATAATCTAATTGGGCTCTTATCTGTATTTGGGCATAGTTAAATTGTTAGGGGAAAAAAGTCTATTCTGTGATTACAGACACATCTGTTCAACAAATGTGGGTTTATTTCATAATTTAAAAGCATGTGTGGTTGAGCAGAAGAAATTCTTACATGTACAGCATGTTTTGAAGTTTCATTTACCTGAAAAGCAGTTTTAAACTATTAAGACCTGAATTCCCTCCCAGCTTCCATATAAATAGACTATGGTAAGTGTCAGAAGTGAAAAGATGTGGAGAAGGAGGAATAATTATCTACTAATATCACAATGATAAAAATCAGAACGCAAAGAACTACAAAACCAGAATAATTAGCAGGAAATCCTAAGACAGTGTTAATTGCAAATGAATATGCTTCAATATGCTGGTCAGATACAATCAGGTCACATACAATTTATGTCAGAGAAGACACCTGTAAGAAAAGTTTGAATCCAAAACCAAACCCAAAACTGTTTAAATTACTGTTTCCTGCTTGCTGCTTCTTTATTTAAACTGAAGTGCAGTGACCCTAATGACATTAATGTTTACCCTCTTCTGCCTTTGAGCTATCAACCCAGCTTTAATGCTTCAGTCATAAAAAGTTTGTGAGACAAAAGTCAAAACCAGAAGGAAAAATTAGAACACAGCCTTACCCCCTATATAAATCATAGAATCCCCCCAAATATCTTCAAACAGAGCCCATGTTGCCATGCAGTTCTGTGGAATACAGATTCAGGTAGACAATAGCTTTTATTTTGTAGAAAAAAAAAGTGACTTGCCTTTCTTGAATCAAAGAACTGAATAAATACCGCAAACAACAGGCCCAAACTTGAGGACTACAAATATGAGTAACTCCACTCAGCCAACTAGAAGCAAGAAGAAATAGCCAATTAGGCACATTTCCATTACCAAGTTTCCACTACGTAAATCCCTCAAACACAGTTTCAAATCAGTGCGTATTAATCTGTACAAACAGAGCCAAACACTCACACTCCAACTAACGGCAGAGCATAAGCCTTGGGATCAGACTCGAGCAGCAAAAGCAATTTTCGTGTCTGGTCCATAGTAAGGTAGCTGAAAGAAAGCAGAAGTTGGGTTTTTTTCAGAAGGTAATCAAAACAAAGGCAATCAGAAAAAAAAATAAGCCATTAAAAACACAAATATAAATTTAGAAAATACTGAGAGAAAAAAAGTCTGGAAATCCAGAAACAAATCCAGAAGTACAAGTCATGTTAAAATTTGAAGACTAACTCTCAGAGAGGCATTCACAAGTTTTCTCTCCAAATGCATTGACATTCAGTTGCTTCAAATTGTTTCGCCAGTCTATCCTTAGTTCATTCTGTGAACTGGTTATCAGTCAGAATGATGATTCCTCAACACCATCTTTTGCACACAATTAACAGAAAAAACTTTGGTTCATATTCATATCAATTTCCTTTTGGGGCAAACACTGATATTCTTTAAACAGCTGGATGCTGTTTGTATTCATTATGTTAACTAGAGGTGTGTCCCCTTGCCCTGGTAGGAAAAACCTTCTACCGAAGTCAAAAACAAGAACTTCTACTGAATCTGTGAAGATTTTTGACCCACTCCATTTCCTCTTTCTTGTTTATAATGTTTTAATTTTTTCCAAGTGCAAGGAGTTAAGTTATTTTTATGCCAGTTATTTTACCGGTTGAGATGTGACCTACCTACCTGCTTTAGGAAATGTCACAAACCACCATGCAACTTTGATGGCTTTTGACATTACCCTTTACTTACCCACATTTATAGGTTCCTTGAACTTGTGCAATACTCATGGGACTGTTCAAATTTCTTGCAAGGGCTGTGGGAATAATGGGGACAGACTTCACAGGGGTGTATTCCAAGATATTTGCTACAGTAATAGAAGCCCAGTGAAAGCTGAAATGTAGATTATCCAGGTTTTCTGTGAAAACAATGTGAGCTCTAACAGTGAGGAGTTTAGAAAGATCCAGGGATTCTTTACTGCACAGGCTGTGCTGCAGACCCTAGAAGTAGGGAAAAAAGTTAAATACATTAGATTGTGTTCGTAAGACTACCATGATTCAATTTTTATCACACTGAGAACTCAAATCATTCATCACAGCGACTATTGCAATGGGCACAGCATAAAAAGCCATTATCTCAGGTCTCCAAAGCTCATTGGCTATACTGAACATAACGAATAACATAAAATACACTTGAAATTGAGCTGTGCATATTTTAGCATTGTTTTATGATGTATTCGAAAACCTAGGGTTACTTAAATTGTATGAAAATCAATAAAATGATAGGCAACTAGAACACTCAAGGTGATCTGTCAAAGTTTTCTTACTTGCACTCAACAAACTACCTTTACAACATCGGAACACATCATCATGGGACAGTTTAGATGTGAAGTAAGCATTATTTGTATTATAAAATACACACAACAACCACAATAGGCAAATGTTTAAAGGAATGGGATGTGTATTTACTGGGTTATATGTCTACAGCAGAGCACAGACGCAACAGGCACACATTTCACCTGAAACCACTCATCTATATAGACTTCCTATGCTTTCTTGCAAGGCACTCACCTAGCAATACTTTATCAACAATCGTGCAAATACTGCGATGTCTTTACAACGGATTTGAAAGAAAGAGCTATTTTTTCTTGTCTAAGTACATTTGCTGCAATCATTCTTGTCTTGCTGGTTTTGGTGGTCAGACCAGCTGAAAAAACTTTGGTCAGACAGAGAGATCTTAGTCTGAGATTAATGACTGTGTCATCCTGAAACACCTGTGACTACTAACCAATTTAAATAGTTTCTGAGATGCTTTTCAGTGGCAGAGGGGCAGCTCATTTCACACAACCAACTAGTCTTGCTTCAGCCACAACTTTGCTGTGTTTGAAAATGACGGCGACTGGAAATCAAACCCCGTGCATAGGCCCACCTCTTGCCTATGGAAGACAGTTTATTGTGAAAGAGACCCAAAAGCTGCCCACCTTGAAAGCCAAGCCAACGTCTTCAGCACTGTGCACTATAATATTATCTGAAGAAGGTCCCCAGGCATTAACTGTACATGGAATCAAAAAGTCTCCAGGAAGCGATGCAGTTGGAATTTTGCCCGATCCACCAGCAACGCCTCGACCAGGATCAAAGCGGTCTATTGTTAGCGTTACACCTTCCCCATCTTTAAAGTAAATAAATAAAGTTAGAGTCCAAGAGCAACAACTTAGGCTCCTCGATAACAACTTACTTAACTGACAACATTTGTCTACCTGATGTTTAAAGTTACCTTCATCTACTGCAAGAGTGCCAAGCAAAAAACAGGAAAATAATTTTTCATTCTGCTTAGCATGGCGATAGGCAAGTCGCAAGGTTTTCTCCATCATAGATAACTTTGGGTTTCTAAAAAGAGACAATAAGCAAGTTTAAGACCCAAATTACTTTAATTTCTTTTTTTTAAATGTATTTATTACATCACAATAGCTTCCACATATTTTTGTCTTTTAAAAAGGAAATATATGGAAATAGCCCAAGGTCCTAAACATCAAAAAGGCAATGATTAACAACACTGTATAAAATGTCACTGGAATTTTAGCTCCTGCTCTGTACAGCACCCCAACTATTCGTACTCAAGAAAGCCGTATTTTAGCTGGAACAGCTCCACAGAATGCTCTGTACAATCTTCTCAACAAGAATATTTTGACTTGACTAGTCCAGCAAACCAGCATCTGAGGGGAAACAATTTTTCCTATGGAGCATAAACACCAAGGCGATAGAAGAGTTTTGGGTTGGCTTTATTTTTAATGGAGCATAAGTAACAAGGAAAGGGAAAAGCTTCTTTATCCCAAAGGCAACACTATCTAAAGAACTAGAGATGAACACAAGTGAATTGCTTTAATAGAAGGTGGAAAAGTTAGAAACAGGCCAAAAAGCTTACTAATTTTTATGTGGTCATCTCATCTTAGCACAATATATAACACATACTGGGCTGAATGACACAGGACTGCAAGTATGGAGAAAGATAAGGCAATTATAAAATCCTATATACTGAAAAAGTATTAACTTTGGAATCTACAGCAGTAAATACAGCAACATTATTTTAGCTTGAGACAGTGTATCTGATTTTGACTTGGAAAGAGGTCAAAGTTGAAACTGAAGCTACTTGTTTATGTCAATACTGTTACGGGTTAATATCCCATCTATTCAAGAACAACTAAGTGAAATGCCTCCATCAAAATAAGAGCAATTTATTTTTTGAATCTCTGTTAAAACTTGGAGGTTTTAATAGCAACTCAAAGAACATTACGTAGAAAGACAATTAGAGGCCTCTCTGACCTGCACATAAGGGCTGTTCAACCTTATGCGCACACATATGCACATATTTCCTCTAATAACTACAGTAAATCATTTTTTTTGTAATATCTTTAAGCAAGGATCAATTTTTACTCTTTGTTTGTTTTACAAGTCAAGTTTGGAATACTCTGCCCTAGAAATTCACAAGTGCTTCAGATTTACCTCTAGACTCATTCTGAACAACAACACATCTGAACTTTTGGCATTTTAATCCATATTCCTGAGGCAAGCAAAATGCTTAAAGCTTTACTTGAAGCTATTGTCTGTATCCAATGTGTCAAAAAACACCCTTCTTCTCTCCAAATATTTAGATAAAATGAAAAACACATTAAAGAAAACTACAAGAATGCAGTTACTTTCACATCTTTCTATGTGGGAAGGAAATTGAAAGAAACTGTACCTTACTGCAGACCGAGGCACCTCCAGCCCACTTGACTGCATTACACCTACGAAAGGGAAACTCTCAAATCTTTCCAATGAAAATCCCTGCATACTCATACCAAACACACCACTTGTCTCTTTTTCCTTTGTGTCTCAACACACGCTAGACTCAAAAGATAAAATGAGGCTTTGAATCCTGTAATTCCTAATTTACTTTAACGTTTAAGCAGCTTAAAAAAGTTATTCATACCTGTAATAGCTAATGTGTGAGCCAATGATGTCACCCACAGGGATCGGGTCCCAAAGCGCACACTTTGACAGAGGGAAACTGAAAGGGACCATCCTTTCAGGAAAAAATCTGTGAAGAAGATCACGGACATTAGAAAGGAAAATGGATTAAGCTTCATACTTGCAAACATCGTTCATAAAAAGAACAGGAGTAACACTGTACGAAAAACAACAAACAGAATATAAGATATTGGTGCTTTTTCTTTTGTTTCAAGTCCAGGTCAATGAAGCAGAAACTTTGTCCTACGAAGTTGTCAAGGATATGAACTACAAAGTCAACACAAAGCTTTGATTTTCTACACGACACTTCCTTCATGTAATCTTGGAAGATGGGTAGGCCAGATACAAGTGTGCAGATAAAGCTCAAGAAACAGATGCTCTAGATATACTGTAGAAAAGGAAAAGGTTACCAGGCATTAAGAAACTCCCATGGCAAACAGCAGATCTTAGTTTAGAAAATTTAACATTAGATCAGCTTCCAAAAGACCAGTTTAAGTCACTTTTTAAAGTTAGTATTCAATCCACTAAAGCTCTGAAGACTTCTTAAATAACATAGTGCAAAACTTGCAGCCAGATTTCCAAGAGGCTTGAAAAACGCAATCACATAAACTTGTTTACACAAGCAGGACTATGTTTTTTTCAGAGCTGCCTAAACCAAGTGTATTAAGTGAAACACAAAACATTTGTTAGTCCACGTCGTTTGGCAAATACCTGTTTAGCAAATAAAATAAGAATTTCCTCGCAGCTATCAGAAGCAGCCAGGTTCTGCCTGCACTGCCTGACGTTCCCCGGGCAGAACTCTCTACTTCTAAAGGCAGTTTCGCCAGCAGCTCACCCAGCTCGCACGTTTCCAGCGACAGCGAACATGTTCCCACTCATCAAATCAAGCCCTGAAGTTCGGCTTTTAAAAGCAGGAATTCTTTTGAAGTCGAGCACGGGTCAGGGCCGCACGGCAACAGCGCTCTATCAGCAGAGCGGCGCCGGGCCCAGCCTGAGCCCCGGGGCGCTGGGACACCAGCTCTCCCCCTCCCCGCATGGAAGGGCACGGCGGACCCTCCCAGAGGCGGTTTACGCGGACTCGGAGCCAGTACCTCAGATCCGGGCTCG
>NW_009701245.1:0-252 GCF_000703405.1 Apaloderma vittatum
AGCCTTCGGAATGGGCATCTTCAGCGGGGCAGCAGAAGCCCCAGCTCAGGCGTGTCAGGACAAGGTGCTCGCCTAGTGGGCGTCAGCCAAGACTGTCACCCAGCAATGAGGCCCCTCCGCTGGTGACTGTCCAGTCAAGTCCTCTCAGTGTCTTTGTGCTTGTCCCAGGTCCTGCACTCACACACACACGTGGTAGCTCCTCTGGATGGCAAAAGATGCTGAGCTGAGGCCTTCCCGAGCCAACGGCTGTGG
>NW_009701245.1:304-1682 GCF_000703405.1 Apaloderma vittatum
TGTGCTGTGGCTGAGGATGTAGCCAGTGCCACGGTGGGGTGCCCAGCGTGCCACAGCAGCTTCTGTGGGGTATGCCAGGTGGACGAGTCCAGACCAGGTTCTTGTTCTGGAGATGTGCAAGCCTTTGATGTGGTGGGACATGTGCTCGCCTCCAACAGCATGGGGACTGCAGGAGGGTCAGGAAGTACAAGGAGCAGGGGAAGGGGAAGACAACTGATTGGTGAAAGACTGCGAGGGAAGCCCACATAAGCATGGCAGTCTGAGTCTCAGGGCCGAACTGAGCCTGTGCAGGGAGTCAAAGGACCAAGGGGGTTGACCATGGCTTAGGGACCTGCAACTCAGTCCCATCTGGCACTTAGCAGCTCTCACTTCTTCCTGTTCATGATCTGGCTGGAAATCCAGTTCATCCCATCCTGGAGGGAAGAGAGAGATGTGAGCACAGCCCCAAGAGCATGGCAGGTCTTCTCCCATCTCTGCAGAGCTTTATCTTTACCTGCACTCCTTCCCCAGACAAGGCTGAGCAGGCCTGGATCTGCCATTCCCGGTCCCGGTAGGTGTGGAGGCTCAACCCTTCTGCGATTTCAGCTGCGGGTGCTGCAGTCAGTAGGTCCTGCTTGTTGGCAAACACCAGCAGCGGGACCCCCCTGAGGGACTCCTCCTCAGTGAGCTCTGCCAGCTCCTGCCAAGAGAAAACCATCTCCTAGTGCTGCTGCCCTCCTCCACAAGGCTGCCCAGCCACCTGCCCGAGCTGCCCAGTGTGGGCTGAGGGACCTCAGTCCCCCAAAGTGCCTCACTCCTTTCCTTCTGATGCTCTTATTGCAGCCAAAGGAGAGATGTGCACCCCTGAAGTCCCACCTGTCCTGAAGAGAACCAGGGAGCCTCATGCAGCACTACCTGAGGGCTGAAGAGCTCCAGGCACTGAGAGCTGTGGGCAAAGAGCGGTGACAGGAGGCTGCTGTCAGCCCCTGCTGTCTGGCACGCCCACACTGCCGTCTGGTGCCAGCAAAGCCGAGGCTGGCACTCGGAGTCTCACCTTCCGCTCTCCATCTTCATTCTCAGGGTTTCTAACTCTGAATTTGCTACTTGTAAACTTTTGCTTGGTCCTATTGCTAAGCTGGGGAGGTGGAAGGAGGGCTGGGAGATGAGATGTCCCTTTTACCATGGGCAGTCACCCCAGTGCTGAGTACACCGGGGGCATCACACCCAGTTTGGGGAGAGCTGCTGAGCACGAATCTGCCATACAGTGGGGTGGCTCTGCATGCTGAGACTCAGATCATGATCCCTTCCTGCATAGCTCTGGGGACAGATCGGTCTTCACAATGCTGCCCCACTGTAGAGAGCAGCCTTGCCCACTGCTCCAGTCCTCAGAGAGCTGCTG
>NW_009701245.1:1692-1919 GCF_000703405.1 Apaloderma vittatum
TGGTGTCAGAGGGGTCTGGCCCCAGGGACCCCCCAGCCACTCCCCACCAGACCCCTCCTTACCTGCCCCGTCTCCTCAAAACGCTTCTGGTCTGCACTGTCAATCACATAAATCTGTCGTGGGGACAAAAGGGAGGGTCAGCGGCTCCTCCTTGCCCAGCTGCACAGCGCTCTGCCTTCTGCCCCTACAGGGCCCCATGTGGAGGGCATGGCTGTCCATGCGCGGGG
>NW_009701245.1:2700-2936 GCF_000703405.1 Apaloderma vittatum
CCCGGGGGCGCTGCCGGGGGCTCACCCCGGGTGCCCGCCGGTAGCTGCGTGACTGGCACACACCCCATTCCTGGAGGAGGAAGAGGATTATGGGCTCCAGAATTAGCTGCTGTTTCTCCATTTACCCACAGCATTAAATAATGCCCTCGGCAAATCCCCCAGCCAGCTGTCGCCCCACCGTCGCCTACCCCCAGGATAAACCAGGTCCCGCCAGGCTGGGGCACTGGGGCACAGGG
>NW_009701245.1:2982-3246 GCF_000703405.1 Apaloderma vittatum
TGGGAGGATGCGGTACCCAGGCACCACGGGCATCACCGCAGGCAGAGCACGACAGTGGGATGGAGCCGTACAGCTGGTGTGTGATCCCAGGAGAGGCGCTGCGTGGCCGTGTCCTGGTGCGCAGGGCCTGCACAGCCTCCCGTGCGAGGGGTGATGCCTCAGCGCATCCCCAGTCGTGACATCCCACACAGAGTGAGGTGACACCAACACCCACGAGCTGAGCCCTCGAGCGATGGCAGGAGCTAGTGCTGAGGCTGGAGCTGG
>NW_009701245.1:3267-4578 GCF_000703405.1 Apaloderma vittatum
ACCCGAGGGACACCACTGGGCCCTAGAGCAGGTTGAGGGCTGGGCTCTCGGCAGCCAGAGGTTGGGGATGGCACAGGGCAGGGGTCCAGAGGGGCACAGGCACCTTTCCCAGCAGCCCACCCCAGCCTAGGTGGGGTGAGGGGTTTGTCCGTTCACCATTTGGATTAAATATACTAATTAAGCAATGTCTTTGATTCTTGCATGCTGCAGTCTGTTCCTCGTATCATATTTCCTAGCAGAGAGGTTATCCTTGTGGTGAGGACCGTGAGTCACACACTCTTGGTGAGACATTTTTATTTATAACTCCTGCAGCAAAGCCAAGCCAAACAATACAGCTACGTCCCGACAAAAGGTCTGGGAGAAGCATGATTGCTCCCCAACCTACTGCTGCTCTGTGCTGCGGTGGGGGGCAGAGGGGCAGCAGCAGGGGCCACCCTCTGCTACCCCCTGCCCAGAGACCCTGCCAGGGCTGCGGCTGCCTGTGCCGCACAGCTTTTGTGTATATTCATAGTGGGAAAGCTTCATTTTTCTCTGCATAGATCTGCACCCAACTTAATGTTAGGGTTCTGCTTTTGATAGGTTAATCACCTACCTTAAGTCCCAGTTATTAGCATTTCCATGAGTGGGTTGCCATGGTGCTCTGTGGTTTATCCTGTAACTGTTAGTTACTTATACTTCCTAACAAATATCCTAAAATATCCTTGACTGGTTTGTGGTTGCTGATCAACATGGAACCCCGACCTTAGGAGATGGGCAAAACTGCTTAGGCATCAGTTTGGTGACTCCAAGCTGCACGTCCGCCACTCCTCCTCCTCCTCCAGGCTCTGCCAGGGCCTGTGGCACAGGCAGCTCACCCCAAATGCTGCAAACCCTCAGACCCAGCACTTGAGAGGGTCTGGGAGGCAGCTGGTGGAGGGGTGCCCCGGGTGTGTTGATGCCCTCCTGAATCCCCCTTCCCTGGGGTGACGCAGTGCCCAGAAGGGGTCGCCTCAGGTTGCCCAGGCTGCCAGGGTGGGGGTGATGGCGTGGTGACCCCGAGGCAGCACAGGCTGTGCTGGTGTTGAGGACTCAGTGGGACTGGGGGTGGGGACTGGGATGAGGACAGAGGTGCGGACTGGGATGGGAGTGTAGATGTGGATGGGAACAGAGATGCGAATGGGGATGGGGACAGGGATGTGGGTGAAGACAGGAACGGGGTGGGGATGGAAACAGGGATAGGGATGGGGAAAGGAATGAGGATGGGGAGGGGAATGTGATGGAGACAGGGAAAGGGTTCAGGATAGCGTTGGGATGGGGATGGAGACAGGGATG
>NW_009701246.1:0-273 GCF_000703405.1 Apaloderma vittatum
GAAAGTGAACTGCAAGAACATGAAGGAGGACTGCCCCGTGCCCGCCTGTCCCCGGGCCACGCTGCTGCCCGGGCACTGCTGCCACACCTGCCCCAAAGGTGAAGCCAAGAGTGGATGTTCCTGTGGAGAGCCCCCCTGCACCCACACAGTCCCCCGTGGGCATGGGAAAGGGGGCACTGCACACCTCTCACCCCCCAAAAAAGTGCTACTTGCTTTGTCCTGCCAGTTGACGATGCCAGTGAGGTGCTGGGCAGGGGGTAGCTCTGATGGGCA
>NW_009701246.1:403-1806 GCF_000703405.1 Apaloderma vittatum
GGTGGGATTTATTATTGCCCCCCACCCCACACTCTTGGGCAAAAGCAGCCTGGTGCAATGGCCTCCTCCTGTGCCCACCCCGTGGCAGCCTTGCCAGGCCCCCATGAGAAGAGCCCTGCGCCGCCCTTCGACACCTTCGAGTATTTCCAGGACAAGGAGGATGACCTGGACAAGCCCTACAATGACCGCTCGTACCTCAGCTCCGAGGGGCTGGCCCGCGATGACGCCCGCACAGGTGAGCCTCCTGTCAGGGTGGGCAGCAGTGATGTGGGACACCTCCCCACACTCCCCACCATCATTGGCATCCCCTCCCCAGAGTTTGTGGCATTGCTGACGAGTGGCCCGGAGCCATGGCACCCCAGGTCCAGCGCGGTGGCCAAGGCTCGCTTCACCCTCCTGCGGTCCTACCTGCTCTTCTCCATCAGCTACGAGCGGTGAGTCCTGCCCCTGTCCTCTGCCCAGGTTGGCACAGCAGGCACCTCCCTGGAAAAGAAGGGGGATGCAATAGTGCTGGTGCCTCAGTTTCCCTTCCGACATCCCCCCACTCAGTGTCAGAGCCTTGCATTAGCCGGGTGAGAGATTTGGGGAGGGGGGTGATGTGTTGAGGGTCCTGCTCGGCTGAGCAGCCGGGATTTTGGCACACCCTTGTCTCCAGGTTTGGAGCGGGAACAAACAGGAACAGCTCCAGGGCTGAGCAGAGGACGTGGGGCAGTGCAGAGGTGCCATGCAGCTCTGCGGGCTCTGCTGACAGGCACCACCAGGGTCCCCCATTCCTGGATGCTCTCCGGTGGCAGAGCCTCTCCTCTCCTTCCCTCCCTCCTTCCTGCTCCAGTTTCTTCTGCTCTTCCTTGCTTCCAGGCCCCTTTGCATAGTAAAGTGGTGACTAATTTCCAGCTCTGACCAGGGGGGAGCCAAACAGAGCCGAAAATGCTCTTTAATTTGCAGCTGGGCCTGAGTGCTCAGCTTTGCTGCCTTCACTGACGGGGACTCTCTCCTGCTCAGTGCCAGCTTGCCACTGCTCTGGGCAGGGGGGCCCAGGACATCGGTGCTGGCACCCAGCAGGACAGCAGCCTGGGTGTGGGTGGGCAGAGCAGGGTACTTGACACCCCAAGGGAGGCCCCGACTCTCTTGGTGACACCGGTGTGCCCTCCCTGACACACCCCAGTGCCTGGTGCTGAGCTAGGGTGGTGCCAGGGGAGGGGGGACCTGGATGGGAAGGTCCTTGCTCACCCCCTGGGTGCCTGCAGGCTGGGTCGGCCAAGCCGGGTGCGTTTCAGTGACCCTGAGGGCAACGTGCTGTTCGAACACCCCGTGCAGAAGAGCGCTGCCCCTGAGGACGGCATGGTGAGAGGGAACAGGAGGGCAGGGAGGCTCAGCACCACATCATCCCCCTGCCCGGGGGG
>NW_009701246.1:1958-2990 GCF_000703405.1 Apaloderma vittatum
GCACATCCTCAAGCACCGGGCGCTTTTTGCAGGTAAAGTCCACCTCTCACCTGCCCACCCAGTGGGTGCTCACCATGGTGGGTGCCCTTCATGCCCCTTTCCCCCCGCCACACACAGAGACCTTTGGTGCCATCCTGACCTCGTCGGACCCCATGCACCTGGGTGCTGGGGGCATGGCCATGCTGACACTGAGCGACACTGAGAACAACCTGCACTTCATCCTCATGGCACGGGGGCTGCTGGAGCCTGGAGCTGGGGGTGAGGGTGGGCACGGGCACTCCATGGGGCCTGGTGCTGCCTGGGGTGGCTGCGTAGGGCTGGGGAGGGCATGGTGTGTACGTAGCTTGGGATACATGGGTCAGTATCTGTAGGGTGAGGGTGGGTTCATGGGCTTGGGGTAGGGCTTAGGGTGGGTACAGGGGCTGTGCATGGTGAGGGGGTTGTTGAGGTGTACGTAGAAGTTGTTGCATGATTTGGGGTGTGCATGGGTGGGGGAGTGTGGTCCCCCATGGGGGAGATGGGGCCACTGGGGGATGTATGGGCTGTAGGAGTCAGCGTGCAAAAGAATGGTTTTGGATGAGGGTTGTGCAAGGATTCAGGGCTTGCAGAGGGGGATGGTGTGGGTCACAGTGTGTGCGGGGATCCAGGTGTGCAGGACAGGACAAGCAGCTGGCAAGAAAGCCAGGGATTGGGTGAAAGAGTTTTGGGGTGGTGGGCACAGAGAGGTGGGTTTAGGGAGCAGAGGGACAGTGATTGCAGGCCCTTGTCCAGCAAGTCCAACCCCCTGTGTCATCGCCAGAATCTTCCTGGGTCCCACTGCGGGTCTGCATCCTGCACGAGGGCCAGACGCTGCGGGAGATCCGCGCCAACATCACTGCAGAGGTAAAATCATCTGCTCCCCTGCGTGCTCCAGCAGCTGCAATGCCTGCCCATGCTGGGGCTGACCCGTGGCACTGTGCCCCCCTCCTCATCCTCGGCAGGATCCTGACTTCGCAGAGGGGCTGGGTGGGCTGTTTGCTCAACGACTGCAGG
>NW_009701246.1:3109-3548 GCF_000703405.1 Apaloderma vittatum
CCCCACTGAGGCCAAGCTCACCCCCCTCCTCTCCATGTCTCTCTCCCTGGGCTGAAGCCATCCAAAGTGTGCTGTGCGGAGCAGACGCCTTGCTGCCGACCAAGACAGGGGCCGTGGGCTCGGCCAAGCTGGCACTGCATGAGAACGGCACGCTAGAGTACCAGGTAAGTGAGGGGCATCTCTCTCTATCCTGGGGATCCCAGGGGTGTCTCTCTCACTCTGGTGCTGCCCCTCGTCACCCTTCCCGTAGGTGCAGGTGGTGGGCACTGCCAGCGAGGTGGTGGGCATCACGTTGGAGACCAAACCCCGGCGGAAGAGCAAGAGGAACATTCTGTTTGACATGACACCCAGCTACAAGGATGGGCTGGTGAGAACCCGGTGGCACTGGGGGGGTGGCATGGGGGTTTTGGGCAAGTCCCCATCCCAACCCTTGTAATTT
>NW_009701247.1:0-4924 GCF_000703405.1 Apaloderma vittatum
GGGAAAGAAGGGTCCTGCGAGCTGCGTGGTTCCAGGGTCACAGTGCCTCGAAAGGGGTGCGAACCGCCCAGGGGGTGGGACACCCTATGGGGGCTGTGAGGATGCTGGGGAGCGGGCGGAGTGCCCAAGATTTTGGGGGTGTCTTCAGCGAACAGGAGTGCCCTCGGGTCTGTGGTGATGCCCCAGGGGTGCAGCGGTGTCCCCAGGGAACAAAAGCACCCCAAAAGTGTGGGGTACCCCCGGAGGTGTAGGGCTGCCCCAGGATAGCGCAGGGGTTGGGTACTCCAGGGATGGGAGGGGTGCCGACAGGGGAAAGAAGGGTCCTGCGAGCTGCGTGGTTCCAGGGTCACAGTGCCTCGAAAGGGGTGCGAACCGCCCAGGGGGTGGGACACCCTATGGGGGCTGTGAGGATGCTGGGGAGCGGGCGGAGTGCCCAAGATTTTGGGGGTGTCTTCAGCGAACAGGAGTGCCCTCGGGTCTGTGGTGATGCCCCAGGGGTGCAGCAGTGTCCCCAGGGAACACAAGTGCCCCGAAAGTGTGGGATAGCCCCAAGGCTGACAAGCACCCCAAAGCTGTGAGGATGGGGTGCCCTTGGGTGCACCCCAGGGGGCTGCAAAGGGAATCCCCACATCCCTGGGGCACATCAGCAGAGGGGAGGGCGATGCACCTCTGGTTGTGCCGCGGTGTCACATGCTGCCCAGGTGGCCTGGGACACTCTGAGGCAGGAGGGTGTCAAGGGGCTGCAGGCTTCCACTTCCCCTTCACAATGAGAGAAGGTTTTGCAACCTCGCTTCCTCCCCGGGCAGCATAAAGCAGGCAGCCAACAGAAGGGGCACTGAGAGGTGGCACGGCAGCGGGCGTAAGTGAGGGACCCTCCGGCTGGCCTGGTGGGACCCCCGGGGCTGGTGCTGGCCCGCGTCCCACCACACCCTGCTCCAAATCCATTTGGAGGTGACATCTGGATTCCTTCCTGTGTCTGTGTGGCTACTGGTGAAAACCAGCTTGGAACGGAGAGAAGACCCCAGATTTGGGAGGACGGCAAGGGCAGTGAGCAGTGAGTCCTCGGGATGCTCCACTGGAGATTGAGGCTTTCCTTGGGCTTTGCTGAGCCCCCTCACATGTGGAGTGGGTTGGGGGGGGGGGCTGGTATGGGCTTCTCTGGCTGTCCAAGGGGCTACCTCGTGGGGGAGGAGGGGGAGGTGATGTGAGCGGGGGCACCCCGGGCTATGCTTTGGGCTAATCTGGGGTGCAAGCCCCGCCACAGTCCCCAGGGTCATTGGCCATGGGTGTCTTGGAGAAGGGGAGGCACCCCCTCCCATTTCTTCGAACAGCACTGACCCGGGAGGGTGCTTCCCCGTGGCGTGTCCTTGCTTTTTTCCTGTGGGGACCCTAGGACCACCACAGTGTCACCCAGCCCTTCCAGGGTCAAGGGAGTGAAATGGGATGCTGCTTGTTCCCCCAGCTGGGCTGGCTGTGAGGTACTTGCGGGTGAGGACTACCCGGTCCCAGAGGAACCAACAAGATTTTGGAATAGAGAGGCAGAAAGAAGCAACCAAAAATAGACTGGAGGGAAGTGCTGGTGTCCGGCTCTGCCCCGTGTTCATGATGGCCCTGCTCAGAGCGAAACTTACTCCACTAACACTGGCAGCATCCCCAGCCAGGGTCCTCTGAGACGCTGGGACATCACCATCCCAGCGCCACCATCCCAGGATCTTAGCACCTCCAAGCAGCCCTGGTATTGCCGAGCTCTGGAGGGGCTGGAGGGGCTCAGAAATGGGGCAGAGAAGTGAAAATGGAGTGAAATGAGAGTCCAGATCCATACTGAGTGAAGGCTGGAGCCCAGTAGTCTTCGAGGAAGCAGGGACAGAGCAAGATGTCCTGCACGTGAGGAGACAGGAAGAGCAGCTGTGGTTTCTGCATTGCGGTCAGGCACGGGGGACGTGGGTATGCCTGGCAGCACCCGGCCGAGCTACAGGAAAACCAAGACATGAAATATTTCCAAAGCCACCTGCAAAGGGTGACTTCCGTCTGGGGTGTGAAACCACTCATGCTGAGACAGGACCAAGGTGGGAAGAAGGGCATGAAATCACATTCAGACCTTCTTGCCCCAGGCGCTGTGACCGCAGCCTCATTGTTGGGTAGGCTGGCAGGGAAGGGCAGCACGAGCAGCAATGCTCAAGGAGATGGGGAGGCCAGAGGGATACAGAGATATTCAAAGGACTTTGGAGGTGTCTGAGGAGCCCTGAGATGACCAAAAATGCTCAGAGGCTTTTGAAAGACTCACACAAACCAGGGGAACCCAGGGATGCTGCAGAGGCCAGACATCTCCTGGAGGGGTGTGATGCTGCTCTAACAGAGGAGCCCCCTCAAGCTGAGAAGAGGTGGCCGGTCTGTGGGAGAACCTCTTCCTCCATGGGGGACAGGGAAGGGACAGGGCTGGGACGAAGTGGAGCCGCCTGAGGAATGCTGGGGCTGTTGTTCGCAGGGACATATGAAGGACAGTGCCCGCCTGCTGCACTGCTCGTAACTTAATATGTGGATACAGTGAAGTGATGGAGGGGGAGCTTCTGGCTGGAAGGAGACCTGTCAATGGAGATGCCAGGGGACCCAGAGATGCTGTCACCCATGGTCTACACCGCCATCCCACCCCACACTCACGCTGCTTTGTGCTCCACAGGCAAAATGGAATCTTTCTCCTTCAGTGGAGACCTCTCCGACATCTTCTCGCTCTACAACTACACCTATGACTACAGCACAGCCATGCCTGACACTGCTGTCTCCTCTGCTCCGTGCCGGCCCGACAGCTCTGTCCTCAACAAGTACCTGGTGGTGGTGATCTACTGCCTTGTCTTCATCCTCAGCGTGGTGGGGAATGGGCTGGTGGTGCTGGTGGTGACCTCCAGCTACACCAATCGCTCTGTCACTGATGTCTACCTGCTCAACCTGGCCGTGGCAGACCTGCTCTTTGCCCTCAGCCTGCCCCTCTGGGCTGTCTACCGAGCCCACGAGTGGGTCTTCGGCACTGTGATGTGCAAAGCCATCTCTATGCTGCAGGAGGCCAACTTCTACAGTGGCATCTTGCTGCTGGCCTGCATCAGCGTGGACCGCTACCTGGCCATTGTCTACGCCACCCGGGCCGCCACTGAGAAGAGGCACTGGGTGAAGTTTGTGTGCTTGGGCATCTGGGTCTTCTCTGTGCTATTCTCCCTGCCTGTTCTGCTCTTCCGTGAGGCTTTCACCTCACCCAACAACGGCACCGTGTGCTACGAGCGCATCGGAGGCGAGGACACGGCCAAGTGGCGGGTGGTGCTGCGGGTCCTGCCGCAGACATTTGGCTTCGCCCTTCCCCTCCTGGTGATGCTCTTCTGCTATGGCGTCACCATCCACACCCTCCTGCAGACCAAGAATGCCCAGAAGCAGCGGGCCATGAAGGTCATCTTTGCCGTGGTGCTGGTCTTCCTTATCTGCTGGCTGCCCTACAACATCACGTTGGTGAGCGATACTCTCATGAGGACACGGGCCATCACCGAGACCTGCGAGAGAAGGAACCGTATTGACACGGCCCTCTCTGTCACACAGGTCCTGGGCTTCGCCCACAGCTGCATCAACCCCATCATCTATGCTTTCATCGGGCAGAAGTTTCGCAACAGCTTCCTCAAGATCTTGGCACAGCGCGGGCTTATCAGCAAGGACGCTGTGGCCCGGTACGGCCGCACCTCCTACGCCTCCACCTCTGGCAACACTTCCACCACTCTCTGAGTCCTGCTGGGACCCCATCCTCATGACTCCCAGCAGGTCTTGGCACCCCACACACCCCAGCATCCTCACCTAGTCCTCTGGGATGGGGGCAGTGATGCTGCAGAGATGAACAGGGCCACCACTGGGTGCTGGACTCCAGCTGGAAGGGGCTTGGGTGGTGAGGGAGTAGGACCCCATTGCCAGGGGAGCGACGCCAAGTGATGCCCACCCTCCCTGCTCTTTAAGGTAGAGCCTGTGACTTCAGGGGCCCTATGACCCCATTGTGGGGATGGTGTTTATTGCTGACAGACATCCAGCAATAAAGGAGCTGGCAGGGTGGTCACCCAAATCTGGCTCCTTTTCGCCACAGGGAGGATGATGGTGGCCTGGGACCAGGGATGGTGGGGCCTGGTCTCGCCACCTCAGTGCCAAAGTGGTGGTGCAGCTGAGCCTGGCTGGGTGTGGGTAACATCACTTCTGGGCCAGGGAAGGGCTGTTGCCCAAGAACTCTACATCTTGTGCATCCCCAAGAAGGAACCCCAACTTGGGTCTTGGACCCCACAGCTCCTGACCCCAGTCTGAGCCCCTGCGGAACAAATCACTGCAAGATCCCTGAGCAGCCCCTTGCTGACACCGAGCCAGCCCTGTGACCTCCCCCTGGGAGGTGCTGGCACCCAGGGCACCCCCTACCCCCCTGATGCTCTGGTTCCAGGACATCATTGTGCAAAGGGCTGGGAACTTGTCCCTTACACAACCAGGACATTTCCGCCCTGGCTTGGGCAACTGGGGCTGGCACCAGAATGGTGCAGAAAGGCTGAAGAAGGGGCTGTGACCCTGCTGGGGTCCCTCCTGCTGCCCTGTGTGCCAGGCATCGGGGCATCTGCCCACGCACGCCCACTCATCTCTCCCCAGGGTTCTCATACTGCTTCTCCATCTCCCCTGCTCCAGGCTCCTGGGGGTCCTGAACCTTGGGGGCATCAGTGGGTGCCAGCTGTGGGCTGGCTCGTGGGTGGGTACAGTGACCCCGTGGCAGCTGTGCAGAGAGTCTCGGGGACTCAGGAATGGGCAGGGTCTGTGGAGGGGCTGGGCAGGCACAGCCCATCACCTTTGCATCCAGGAAATCTCTTGCCCAAGCGTTTCCTCACAGCCTGGCAGGAAGCTGGGGCTGTTGGCCAAGAGGTCTCTG
>NW_009701248.1:0-1222 GCF_000703405.1 Apaloderma vittatum
CAAGATGATCTTTAAGGTCTCTTCCAACCCCGGCAATTCCGTGATTCCAGATTCTTAGGTCCAAGCAGATGACATCAGTTGCTCTTCCCTTCTCAATCGATTCTGTTACCAAGACCTTTATTTCAGTGAAGGTCCAAGTGGGTTTTCTCACCATCGCGGTGCAGTTTTCCCACTGGAGCGTCCTTCTCCGAGTTTCCTCCTGTGGCTCCTCAAGATGATTCTACAGAGTTTTGTGCTCTTCTGTAGGGCCTGAGTTACGGGAAGCACCAGCTCAGAAAGCGAGCCGGAGCGAGAAGAACCATAAATTTATTTGGTATAAAATTGTAACAGCCATCCAGAATTCGCTGGAAGGAAGAAAACCAGCCCAGTTCTTCTTGCTTCGAGAGCACGTCCGGTAAATTTAATTTAAAAATCGCAAGCACAGATGGCTTTTCTCAAGAGTCAAAGCAACCATGGCGCAGCGCTGGTTTCCACGAGCGGCCGTGCTGGGGCTGTGTGAGGCGCCGTGTTGCCCCAAACCACGTATAAAAATCACACCGGGCGCTTTTGGGGTCCCCCGGGATGAAATTTTTGGCCTGATGCTCCGTCCCCGGTGCCTCAGGGTGGCCGAGCAGTTCAACAAACTGCCTTTGCTTGGCCTTTCTCGCCGTGCTCCGTTATATTTTTAGGTGTCGTGGTGCAATTAGTCACCCCCTCCCCAGCCAGATGGTCCAGGACGACACAGAAGCTGCTTTTTTTAATCCGGCACTTTTCCACGGGCAGGAACGTGCCTCTGCCTCCTAAATAACCTTAAGTATAGGGTGCTCGTCTTAACTGCGGAGAGTGGGCGGTGTGTTATTGTTTGTGCCTGCGTTCGGCTCGGAAAAGGCAGGAGCTGGGCGAGGGCAACTTTTTCCCGTAAGGAGAAATTGGAAAATCGAGACGGGATTAAACCCACTTTAATTCTCGCTGCTGCACCAGGCAGATGCGGGAATCCGCACCTCCTCCCTCTTGTTTTCAAACCAAGGCTTGAGGAAGCCGGAGCCGGCAATAACGCTCCCGTCGAAAGCCAAACCAGCAAAAAACGTGGCCGAAAATGACATTTGGGTGGGAAATGTTCAGTTGTCGAGTTTTCTGATGAAGGAGCCTGGGAGAAGGGGCTGCCATGGCGCTGGGGGCAACGTGCGTGTCCTGGCACCCGACCCGCATGTGAACGCCCCCGAGCTCCAATACCGGGCTCTTC
>NW_009701248.1:1253-1760 GCF_000703405.1 Apaloderma vittatum
GGTCAGATTTTCAGAGGAGCCAAAAGAAACGGGGATCCCATGGGGTGAGCGGCTGGGGGGGGTTTAATCCCTCTGATGGGAGAGTGATGAAAACTTTCCATTTTCTGCAGCTGGAACAGCATTTCTCAAAAAACAAACTCTCTGACTACTGTGGTTGTCCCCAATCTCTTGATTGTTCTGGGAACTGTCATCGGAAATAAGGGAAGGGGGGGATCAACCCCCCCCCTCACCTGCAGCGGGAACCCATCTGTGCCACCAGCAAGGGTGGGAAATCGTTAATGACTCTCGTTAATTAGTAACTGACCCTCGTTTTTCATCTCCGGATGAAAACGTTTCTTGGTCCTGTTGCGTTTGGGCAGGAGCTCAAGGGGGCTCAAGCTGGAAGCTGGAGCAAAAGAATTTACATTTTCAAGCAATTCCATAGTTTTCAAATATTGGGTTTTTTTAGAAGAACGTCTTCGTTTGGGGAGAGGGTTTTATGTTTTAAGCTTTTTTTTTTTTTTTTGC
>NW_009701249.1:0-274 GCF_000703405.1 Apaloderma vittatum
GAAAGACGATAGCTTACTGAGTCCTGTTGAAGGTGGATGGAGTTAATTTCTCCCTAGCTAATTTATCCTCCATATGGGAATGACAATATTTATGGAATCAGTCTGACGATTATTAAATCCTTATCCAAGGATTAACAAGAACACTTAATGGCAAATCAGAATTGGAAAGAGTTGCTTTTCAGACAGATAAAAGGATCTCAGGAGAGAAAGCAATACCAGCTGTGACGAAGTACAACAAATGAGGTCTATCAATGCCTTCTATGCAGTTTTAGAA
>NW_009701250.1:0-480 GCF_000703405.1 Apaloderma vittatum
GGGCCCCCTCCTGCATTTTTTGTAGGTATCTTTTTTGCAGTGTCTTTTGGATTTTCCTTCTCTTCTTGACCTGGTTCTGATAACAGGTTCCTTATTGACATATTCCCCAGGTAACATTCCTGGATGTAAACTTTCTGTCCCACTTCCTTCTCCTCGTGGTTCGACAGGTGTGTTTTCCGTGCCCCTCGCCCATGATTGCTTTCTGTGGGGAGCTTGCGGGGGCTGAGTGAACCCAGGGTCTCCATGCACGGTCAGTTTGCCCACTGCAGCCCAGGACACCGGCTTCTTGTGTAGTTCAGGAGTTAAATGCTTATTGTGGGGAGGATTTGCTGCCTCGGGACCATGCTTGCCACGATTCAGGTGCTCGAATGATGTTGCTGGCAGTTGTGCGTTGTTCTTTGGTTTAGGGCATTTTTGTGCACGAAAGAGAAAGGAATGTGCCGTGAGTCGTCCCTCAACACCATCTTCCTGCTCCGGGGG
>NW_009701251.1:0-393 GCF_000703405.1 Apaloderma vittatum
TTTTTTTTTTTTTTCCCTCGTTCCCAAGGAATTTTCTTCCCTACTATCTCGCTGGGAAACCCTAAACCCAGCAGGATATTTTCAAACTCCCAGTTGGGGAGATTAGATTAAGGGGAAAAAAAAAAAGGGGGGGAGGGGGTGGGGGGGATGGATTATTTTTGGCCGGGATGCGGGGGCGGCCGTCTGCCGGCGAGAAGCGCGAAATACGCGGAAAAATATCTTAATTTTTGCTTTTTTCCCCCCCCTTATTTATTTTATCCTTTTAACCCCTCGAAACTTCGGGGAGCGGGAGGAGAAGAGAAAAAAAATCACCCGGGACCCGGCGTCGGCGAAACTTTCAGGGGCCACTATGAAATAAAGTGCTGACTCGGCGGGGTTTGCAAGGACCCCCCC
>NW_009701251.1:492-4777 GCF_000703405.1 Apaloderma vittatum
TTGGATTTAGGTGGAAAAAGAGCGTTTTGGGTGCGCCCCCTCATCCCCAAAATGTTTTTTTTCCTGGCAGTTTGTAGCCCCGGCCCCCCCAACCTGGCATCAGGGGCCCTGCAACCCCCAGAATTTTAATATTATATTTATATAACGTTATAGATATGTTCTGTGTGTATGTGATGGTCACTGTTATCACGGGACAGGGCAAAAAACGGGGAGAAAAGTGATGCTCAGCACCCCTCCTGCATTTTTAGGAGGGGGAGAGAAAGGAAATCTGCCTTGGCTTTTAAGAAATTGACTTTTTTTCAAAGAAATCGACTTTTTTTCAAAGAAATCCACCTTTTTGAGGGAAACCCACCTTTTTTTTTGGAAAGGAAATATATTTTTTTTGACGGAAATGGCCTTGTTTGAAGGAAATTTCCCCTTTTTTTTAAGGAAAGTGCCTCATTTGAAAAGAGGAATTCACCTTTTTCTAAGGAAATTGCCTCTTCTTTAAGGGTATCCCTGTCACATTTTAAGGAAATTGCCCTTTTGTAGAAGGAAATAGTCTTATTTTTAAAGGAATTCCTTTTTTTCTTAAGGAAATTTCCCTTTTTAAAGGACCTCTCTTTTTTTTTTTTTTTAAAGGAAATCTCCTTTTTTTAAAGGAAATCTCCCCTTTTTAAGGATATCTCCCTTTTTTAAGGATATCTCCCTTTTTTCCCTAAAGGAAATCACCTTTCTTTTCAGGAAATCACCTTTCCATAAGGAAATCTCCCTTTTTTTTTTGAGAGTATCGCCTTGTTTTTAAGAAATTCACCTGTTTTTTTAAAGGAAACCTCCCTTCTTTTAAAGGAAAACCCCTGTTTTAAAGAGGATCTCACCTTTTTTTTTAAAGCTTTTTTTTTATTTTTGGAGTAAACACCGAGTGTTGGGAAGGGAGCAGCGAGGAAGGACTTGTTTTCCCAACTCACAGATAAAACGACCAACCCCCGGATAAAGTTTCGGATTCGGGGTAGTTTGTGCTTTCCCAGCCAACTTTTAAATTACTTCACGGTGGGTTTTTTCCTTGTCGATCCCTCATTCTCCAAGGATGAGCATCCTTCGCTTGTCCCTCCTCATCCAGACAGGTCCCCCTGTCCCCCTGACACCGTCGGAGAACTCAATTCCCAATGACTCGCCGCCAAAGAGGGTGTTAACAAATACCCTCGAATTAGCGACAAAATTAATGATTTCCCCGGTGATGTCAGCCGGATCGTTAAGATTCCGGTTCAAAATAAGAATCCCCAGGGATGGAAGTTAATCCCCGATTAAATTTAGACCCGGTTTGGTGCCCGCCTGGCAAGAACCGAGGGAATCCCGATGGCAGAGCCAGCGCTCTGGGGCGGGATGGAGCTGCCGTCCCTGGGGGGTGGAGCTTGGATCCCATCGGGATGGAGCCATGATTGTGGTGGGATGAAGCTGGGATCCCTGTGGGATGGAGATGGGATCGTGGTGGGATGGAGCTGCGATCCCAGTGGGATGGAGATGAGTTGTGGTGGGATGGAGCCGCGATCCCAGTGGGATGGAGATGGGATTGTGGTGGGATGGCGCGTGATCCTGTTGGGAAGGGTCATGATCCTGGTGGGATGGAGTTGTGATCCTGGTAGGATGGAGCTGTGTTCCCACTGGGATGGGGCTGGGATCCTGGTGGGATCGAGCTGGGATCTTGGTTGGATGGAGATGGGCTCCCATTGGGATGGTTCTGAGATCCTGATAGGATGGAGATGGAATCCTGATGGGATGGAGCCGTGATCCCACTGCGATGGAGCTGGGATCCCGATAGGATGGACATGGGATCTTGGTGGGAAGGCGCTTGGATCCCATTGGCATGGAGCTGGGATCCTAATGGGATGGAGCCACAACCCCGTTGGGATGGAACTGGGATCTTGGTAGGATGCAGCTGGGATCCCATTGGGAAAGAGGTGGGATAGAGCTGTGATCCTATTGGGATGGGGCTGGGATCCTGGTGGGATGGAGGCAGGATCCTGGTGGGATGGAGCTGGGATCCCTTCAAGGTAGAGCTGGGATCTTGATGGGGTGAAGCTGGGGTCCTGGTGGAACGGAGCTGCGATCCCATTGGGATGGGGCTGAGATCTTGATGGGATGGAGCTGGAATCCTAGTGGGATGGAGACGGGATCTTGGTGGGATGGAGCTGAGATCCCACTGGGATGGGGCTGAGATCCTGATGGGATGGAGCTGGGATCCTGGTTGGATGGAGACAGGATCCCATTAGGATGGAGCTGGGATCTTGATGGGATGGAGCCACAATCCCATTGGGATGGAACTGGGATCTTGGTAGGATCAAACTGGGATCCCATCGTGAAAGAGCCCTGATCCTGGTGGGATGGGGCTGTGATCACATTGGGTTGAGACTGGGATCCTGATGGGATGGAGCCGTGATCCCCGTGGGGTGGAGCCAAGATCCTGGTTGGATGAAGCTGGGATCCCACCAGGATGGAGCTGGGATCCCGTTGGGCTGGATCAGGAATCCAGCCGGGACGAGGTGGCACTTGCAGCCGTCAGAATTCCGACGGGAATTTGTCCCTTGCGGCTCCGGGAGGGGTCTGGCACAGGCGGCGGCTTCAAAGAATTTTCCGGGACTCCAGAAGTTTGGTTTATTGTTTTATTTATTTCGTTTTAAACTTCCCCCAAAGCTGGTGTTACTGATTTTTATCTTTACGGGACAAAACAAGGAGAACTAAAATCGGATTTTTTTTGCTCCGTTCTGCCACCTCTTGCTCCTTCCCCCCCCCCTTTTTTTTGCTTTTTTCCTTTTTCTCCCTGTTCCCTATTTTCCCCCCTTTTTTCCCCCGGTTTCCTTTTTATTTTCTTTTTTCCCTCTTCATATTCCCTTTTTCTTTTCCCGTTTTTTCTCTTTTTCCTTTTTTTACTTTCTCCTCTTTTCCTTTCTTTTCCTTCCGCTCTATTTCTTAATTTTCCCTTTTCCCTTTTTTCTTTTTTCCTTTTCTCATTTCCCCCTTTGTTCTTTTTTCCCGTTTTTTCCTCTTTTTCCTTTTCTCCTTTTTTCCTTTTTCCTTTTTTCCTTTTTTCCTTTTCTCCTGTTTTCCTTTTTCCTTTTTCCTTTTTCCTTTTCCTTTTTCCTTTTTCCCTTTTCTCCTTTTCTCCTTTCTCTCCTTTCTCTCCTTTTTCCCTCCTTTCCCCTTTTTCGGCCCTTTTTCTCCCTTTCTTCCCCCTTTTCCCTCCTTTTCTGCTTTTCCTTTTACTCTTTTTTTAAAAAAAAATTCTTTTTCTTTCCTTTCCTCCTTTTCCACCTTCTTCCCTCCCTTCAGGCAGCGAAGCCGCCACATCCCTGGGCGCCGCTCACCCCTATCGACCAACCAGCACCTCCAAACTCCTCCAAATTATTTAAAAATAAAAGCGAGAATATTTAATTTTCGTGGCCTTGATTTCCATTTTCACCTCGGTGCCGTGTTCCTCCCTTCAACCTGGGGGGACAAAACCCGCCCAAACCATTTTTCCTGCTGCCGAGCAAGAAATTTTAAAGGGAATTTCTTGTTCCAACCCGGCGCTTTGGTGCCCGTCCTGGGAAAAAAGACTTTTAGCTGCTTCATTTTTTCTGAGATTTCCCCCCTATTTACCATTTTTTCCCCCTATTTTCTCTTTTTTCTCTTCTTTCCTATTCTCCTCATATTTTCTACTTGCCCCCTATTTTCTATTTTCCCCTTAGTTTCTATTCTCCCCTTATTTTCTATTTTCCTTCCATTCCCCCCATTTTTAATTTTTCCCTTTATTTTTCCCCGTATTTTCTATTTTTCCCTCTATTTTCTATTCCCCCCCATCTTTTTCCAACCTCTTCCCAAAGGGAAGCGCCCCGGCGAGCGAAGTCGATGAGCCGAAAATAAGTCGTAGATTTTATTAGCCCCTTGATTAGCTCGTAATAAATAATTAGAGGGCTCGGAGCAGGGCTCTCCCCTCCGGAACATCCCTCCGTGTGACTCGCCCCCTTTCCATAAAATTATTCAAAAGAAGAAAAAAAACCCAATAAACCAACCCGAAACCCTCCAAAATGGGCATTCGGAGAGTGAAAAAATATATATATAGATAAAAAATATTGTTATTTGTTAGCTCTGCCCTTAGAAAATCTCACTCATTGAGGTCTTTTAATGCAGAAATTAGTTTCTTTCTATCTCCAACATCTCTTAACTCCGGCGATTAATTAATTGCTGTAAAAAAAAAAATTAAGTGGGGCATTTTGTCGGGCCAGCCCTTTGTTTCTGGAGTGCGTTTTAACCTTTAAAAAGATCTTTT
>NW_009701252.1:0-743 GCF_000703405.1 Apaloderma vittatum
TTGTAATTCAAGTGAGTGCAGGAGTATTAGCAGGACTGGGTACTACGTATGAAGAAAATTTAAAATAATCATGGTTTCTTTTAGCTGCTAACTGCAATAATACTATTAGACTTTGTAAGGAGTGTCTGTGACATCATGGAGTTATGCCTAAGAGCAACTGAATTTTCCATGCACTGAAACTTTTAATTATACAAAATATAATACCAGATTCCATAATTTCAGTGATTTTTCTTTCTCTCTTCACTTTTTGAACCTAGCAGATAAATTCAAAATCATACTTTAGCACATCAGTAAAGCTGCTGTTTTTGAATGCACAGCAGTAATTTTTCAAATCAAAGCTTTTGACAGTACGGCTATTTAAAAGCACATATGTTAAATTCAACAGATGTTCATGCTGCAGCTAAGTATTCTTCCTGGGGAGAATCACAGTCCTGACTGAGGGTCTCAGTTTATTACATTGTGTGGATATCTACATCACATTTATAGAACAGACTCTTTGTAGAGAACTAAAAGGAACAAGCACTCAAATGAAGATGCATTCCCTTTTCACTCTGAGTAGAAAATGTGATGCTTTAGAGACTAATTTCTCCAGCATCTTGCCTTCAGGTTTTGCTCTCCTACATTACTTCAGAGCATGTCTAAAGGCTTGCATCACAAAATTGGGCCAAATTCAGAAGTCACTTTTCCTCCGCTGAATTTTACTCTGCTATGTCCATCTTTTCATTTATCAGGGCTCACAGAGC
>NW_009701253.1:0-215 GCF_000703405.1 Apaloderma vittatum
TTGGCCTGGATCTGCTTCTTCATGTCCTCAAGCACACTTCCGGTGCCTGAAAAAACAGACACAAAATACTTGGGGCAGGAGCCAGAGCTCAACCCGCCACTGCCTGCCTGCTCCGAGGAGTTGGCAGCAGCCCTCCTGCCTCCCACTGCGGGGAAAGCAGACGCTGCCACCCGCTCCCTTACTCTCAAACTTGGCCTGGGTGGGGGTGTGGGGGT